>NW_026737144.1:0-49099 GCF_949786415.1 Peromyscus eremicus | reverse complement strand
CTATAGGGCCAGAACAGTGAGCTTGCTCAGAACAAAAGAACTGTGCTTCCTACACACACGGGGCATATCTAGTTCAACTCTGCTTACGAAACTGACAAGAACAGTAGCTTCTCTTCAGTCCAATACACTGTACTTGCTGGGAACAGACGCAAGTTGCTATTTGCACTGTGTATGGCAATGGGAGCGCAATAGTGACTCTCCTTAGCAGAAAACAACTCTTGCTCGTAGGACCAGAAACTGCATGGGATTCAACTCCGTTTAGGACTGGGAAACAAACGCTAGCTCGCCTTACAAGAAACACACTCTGCTTTGAGAAAACAGCACTCTTCTACTCTCCTGTGTTTCCTATAGGGCCAGAACAGTGAGCTTGCTCAGAACAAAAGAACTGTGCTTCCTACACTCACGGGGCATATCTAGTCAACTCTGCTTAGGAAACTGACAAGAACAGTAGCTTCTCTTCAGTCCAATACACTGCACTTGCTGGGAACAGACGCAAGTGCTATTTGCACTGTGTATGGCAATGGAGCGCAATAGTGACTCTTCTTAGCAGAAAACAACTCTTGCTCGTAGGACCAGAAACTGCATGGGATTCAACTCCGTTTAGGACTGGGAAACAAACTCTAGCTCGCCTACAAGAAACACACTCTGCTTTTGAGAAAACAGCACTCTTCTACTCTCCTGTGTTTCCTATAGGGCCAGAACAGTGAGCTTGCTCAGAACAAAAGAACTGTGCTTCCTACACACACGGGGCATATCTAGTTCAACTCTGCTTAGGAAACTGACAAGAACAGTAGCTTCTCTTCAGTCCAATACACTGCACTTGCTGGGAACAGACGCAAGTTGCCTATTTGCACTGTGTATGGCAAATGGGAGCGCAATAGTGACTCTCCTTAGCAGAAAACAACTCTTGCTCGTAGGACCAGAAACTGCATGGGATTCAACTCCGTTTAGGACTGGGAAACAAACGCTAGCTCGCCTTACAAGAAACACACTCTGCTTTTGAGAAAACAGCACTCTTCTACTCTCCTGTGTTTCCTATAGGGCCAGAACAGTGAGGCTTGCTCAGAACAAAAGAACTGTGCTTCCTACACAACACGGGGCATATCTAGTTCAACTCTGCCTAGGAAACTGACAAGACAGTAGCTTCTCTTCAGTCCAATACACTGTACTTGCTGGGAACAGACGCAAGTGCTATTTGCACTGTGTATGGCAATGGGAGCGCAATAGTGACTCTCCTTAGCAGAAAACAACTCTTGCTCGTAGGACCAGAAACTGCATGGGATTCAACTCCGTTTAGGACTGGGAAACAAACGCTAGCTCGCCTTACAAGAAACACACTCTGCTTTTGAGAAAACAGCACTCTTCTACTCTCCTGTGTTTCCTATAGGGCCAGAACAGTGAGCTTGCTCAGAACAAAAGAACTGTGCTTCCTACACACACGGGGCATATCTAGTTCAACTCTGCTTAGGAAACTGACAAGAACAGTAGCTTCTCTTCAAGTCCAATACACTGGCACTTGCTGGGACAGACGCAAGTGCTATTTGCAGACTGGTATGGCAATGGGAGCGCAATAGTGACTGCACTTGAGTTCTTAGATGGAAGAGGCCTTGTTCGTAGGAACAACTTTGTTCGTAGACCAGAAACTGCATGGGATTCAACTCCATTTAGGACTGGGAAACAAACGCTAGCTCGCCTTACAAGAAACACACTCTGCTTTTGAGAAAACAGCACTCTTCCTACTCTCCTGTGTTTCCTATAGGGCCAGAACAGTGAGCTTGCTCAGAACAAAAGAACTGTGCTTCCTACACTCACGGGGCATATCTAGTTCAACTCTGCTTAGGAAACTGACAAGAACAGTAGCTTCTCTTCAGTCCCAATACACTGCACTTGCTGGGAACAGACGCAAGTGCAATTTGCACTGTGTATGGCAATGGCAGTGCAATAGTGACTCTTCTTAGGCAGAAAACAACTCTTTGCTCCTAGGACCAGATACTGCATGGATTCAACTCCGTTTAGGACTGGGAAACAAACGCTAGCTCGCCTTAGAGAAACACACTCTGCTTTTGAGAAAACAGCACTCTTCTACTCTCCTGTGTTTCCTATAGGGCCAGAACAGTGAGCTTGCTCAGAACAAAAGAACTGTGCTTCCTACACACACGGGGCATATCTAGTTCAACTCTGCTTAGGAAACTGACAAGAACAGTAGCTTCTCTTCAGTCCAATACACTGTACTTGCTGGGAACAGACGCAAGTGCTATTTGCACTGTGTATGGCAATGGGAGCGCAATAGTGACTCCTCCTAGCAGAAAACAACTCTTGCTCGTAGGGACCAGAAAACTGCATGGGATTCAACTCCGTTTAGGACTGGGAAACAAACGCTAGCTCGCCTTACAAGAAACACACTCTGCTTTTGAGAAAACAGCACTCTTCTACTCTCCTGTGTTTCCTATAGGGCCAGAACAGTGAGCTTGCTCAGAACAAAAGAACTGTGCTTCCTACACACACGGGGCATATCTAGTTCAACTCTGCTTAGGAAACTGACAAGAACAGTAGCTTCTCTTCAGTCCAATACACTGCACTTGCTGGGAACAGACGCAAGTGCTTTTTGCACTGTGTATGGCAATGGAGCGCAATAGTGACTCTTCTTAGCAGAAAACAACTCTTGTTCGTAGGACCAGAACTGCATGGGATTCAACTCCATTTAGGACTGGGAAACAAACGCTAGCTCGCCTACAAGAAACACACTCTGCTTTTGAGAAAACAGCACTCTTCTACTCTCCTGTGTTTTCCTATAGGGCCAGAACAGTGAGCTTGCTCAGAACAAAAGAACTGTGCTTCCTACACTCACGGGGCATATCTAGTTCAACTCTGCTAGGAAACTGACAAGAACAGTAGCTTCTCTTCAGTCCAATACACTGCACTTGCTGGGAACAGACGCAAGTGCTATTTGCACTGTGTATGGCAATGGCAGTGCAATAGTGACTCTCCTTAGCAGAAAACAACTCTTGCTCCTAGGACCAGAAACTTGCATGGGATTCAACTCCGTTTAGGACTGGGAAACAAACGCTAGCTCGCCTTAGAAGAAACACACTCTGCTTTTGAGAAAACAGCACTCTTCTACTCTCCTGTGTTTCCTATAGGGCCAGAACAGTGAGCTTGCTCAGAACAAAAGAACTGTGCTTCCTACACACACGGGGCATATCTAGTTCAACTCTGCTTAGGAAACTGACAAGAACAGTAGCTTCCTTCAGTCCAATACAGTGTACTTGCTGGGAACAGACGAAAGTGCTATTTGCACTGTGTATGGCAATGGGAGCGCAATAGTGACTCTCCTTAGCAGAAAACAACTCTTGCTCGTAGGACCAGAAACTGCATGGGATTCAACTCCGTTTAGGACTGGGAAACAAACGCTAGCTCGCCTTAGAAGAAACACACTCTGCTTTTGAGAAAACAGCACTCTTCTACTCTCCTGTGTTTCCTATAGGGCCAGAACAGTGAGCTTGCTCAGAACAAAAGAACTGTGCTTCCTACACACACGGGGCATATCTAGTTCAACTCTGCTTAGGAAACTGACAAGAACAGTAGCTTCTCTTCAGTCCAATACACTGCACTTGCTGGGAACAGACGCAAGTGCTATTTGCACTGTGTATGGCAATGGGAGCGCAATAGTGACTCTTCTTAGCAGAAAAAAACTCTTGCTCGTAGGACCAGAAACTGCATGGGATTCAACTCCGTTTAGGACTGGGAAACAAACGCTAGCTCGCCTTACAAGAAACACACTCTGCTTTTGAGAAACAGCACTCTTCTACTCTCCTGTGTTTCCTATAGGGCCAGAACAGTGAGCTTGCTCAGAACAAAAGAACTGTGCTTCCTACACACACGGGGCATATCTAGTTCAACTCTGCTTAGGAAACTGACAAGAACAGTAGCTTCTCTTCAGTCCAATACACTGCACTTGCTGGGAACAGACGCAAGTGCTATTTGCACTGTGTATGCAATGGGAGCGCAATAGTGACTCTCCTTAGCAGAAAACAACTCTTGCTCGTAGGACCAGAAACTGCATGGGATTCAACTCCGTTTAGGACTGGGAAACAAACGCTAGCTCGCCTTACAAGAAACACACTCTGCTTTTGAGAAAACAGCACTCTTCTACTCTCCTGTGTTTCCTATAGGGCCAGAACAGTGAGCTTGCTCAGAACAAAGAACTGTGCTTCCTACACACACGGGGCATATCTAGTTCAACTCTGCTTAGGAAACTGACAAGAACAGTAGCTTCTCTTCAGTCCAATACACTGCACTTGCTGGGAACAGACGCAAGTGCTATTTGCACTGTGTATGGCAATGGGAGCGCAATAGTGACTCTCCTTAGCAGAAAACAACTCTTGCTCGTAGGACCAGAAACTGCATGGGATTCAACTCCGTTTAGGACTGGGAAACAAACGCTAGCTCGCCTTACAAGAAACACACTCTGCTTTTGAGAAAACAGCACTCTTCTACTCTCCTGTGTTTCCTATAGGGCCAGAACAGTGAGCTTGCTCAGAACAAAAGAACTGTGCTTCCTACACACACGGGGCATATCTAGTTCAACTCTGCTTAAGAAACTGACAAGAACAGTAGCTTCTCTTCAGTCCAATACACTGCACTTGCTGGGAACAGACGCAAGTGCTATTTGCACCTGTGTATGGCAATGGAGCGCAATAGTGACTCTTCTTAGCAGAAAACAACTCTTGCTCGTAGGACCAGAAACTGCATGGGATTCAACTCCGTTTAGGACTGGGAAACAAACGCTAGCTCGCCTTACAAGAAACACACTCTGCTTTTGAGAAAACAGCACTCTTCTACTCTCCTGTGTTTACCTATAGGGCCAGAACAGTGAGCTTGCTCAGAACAAAAGAACTGTGCTTCCTACACACACGGGGGCATATCTAGTTCAACTCTGCTTAGGAAACTGACAAGAACAGTAGCTTCTCTTCAGTCCAATACACTGCACTTGCTGGGAACAGACGCAAGTGCTATTTGCACTGTGTATGGCAATGGGAGCGCAATAGTGACTCTTCTTAGCAGAAAACAACTCTTGTTCGTAGGACCACAAACTGCATGGATTCAACTCCGTTTAGGACTGGGAAACAAACGCTAGCTCGCCTTACAAGAAACACACTCTGCTTTTGAGAAAACAGCACTCTTCTACACTCCTGTGTTTCCTATAGGGCCAGAACAGTGAGCTTGCTCAGAACAAAGAACTGTGCTTCCTACACTCACGGGGCATATCTAGTTCAGCTCTGCTTAGGAAACTGACAAGAACAGTAGCTTCTCTTCAGTCCAATACACTGCACTTGCTGGGAACAGAGGCAAGTGCTATTTGCACTGTGGATGGCAATGGGAGCGCAATAGTGACTCTTCTTAGCAAAAAAACAACTCTTGCTCATAGGACCAGAAACTGCATGGGATTCAACTCCGTTTAGGACTGGGAAACAAACGCTAGCTCACCTTACAAGAAACACACTCTGCTTTTGAGAAAACAGCACTCTTCTACTCTCCTGTGTTTCCTATAGGGCCAGAACAGTGAGCTTGCTCAGAACAAAAGAACTGTGCTTCCTACACACACGGGGCATATCTAGTTCAACTCTGCTTAGGAAACTGACAAGAACAGTAGCTTCTCTTCAGTCCAATACACTGTACTTGCTGGGAACAGACGCAAGTGCTATTTGCACTGTGTATGGCAATGGGAGCGCAATAGTGACTCTCCTTAGCAGAAAACAACTCTTGCTCGTAGGACCAGAAAATGCATGGGATTCAACTCCGTTTAGGACTGGGAAACAAACGCTAGCTCGCCTTACAAGAAACACACTCTGCTTTTGAGAAAACAGCACTCTTCTACTCTCCTGTGTTTCCTATAGGGCCAGAACAGTGAGCTTGCTCAGAACAAAAGAACTGTGCTTCCTACACACACGGGGCATATCTAGTTCAACTCTGCTTAGGAAACTGACAAGAACAGTAGCTTCTCTTCAGTCCAATACACTGCACTTGCTGGGAACAGACGCAAGTGCTATTTGCACTGTGTATGGCAATGGGAATGCAATAGTGACTCTTCTTAGCAGAAAACAACTCTTGCTCGTAGGACCAGAAAATGCATGGGATTCAACTCCGTTTAGGACTGGGAAACAAACGCTAGCTTGCCTTACAAGAAACACACTCTGCTTTTGAGAAAACAGCACTCTTCTACTCTCCTGTGTTTCCTATAGGGCCAGAACAGTGAGCTTGCTCAGAACAAAAGAACTGTGCTTCCTACACACACGGGGCATATCTAGTTCAACTCTGCTTAGGAAACTGACAAGAACAGTAGCTTCTCTTCAGTCCAATACACTGCACTTGCTGGGAACAGACGCAAGTGCTATTTGCACTGTGTATGGCAATGGGAGCGCAATAGTGACTCTTCTTAGCAGAAAACAACTCTTGCTCGTAGGACCAGAAACTGCATGGGATTCAACTCCGTTTAGGACTGGGAAACAAACGCTAGCTCGCCTTACAAGAAACACACTCTGCTTTTGAGAAAACAGCACTCTTCTACTCTCCTGTGTTTCCTATAGGGCCAGAACAGTGAGCTTGCTCAGAACAAAAGAACTGTGCTTCCTACACACACGGGGCATATCTAGTTCAACTCTGCTTAGGAAACTGACAAGAACAGTAGCTTCTCTTCAGTCCAATACACTGCACTTGCTGGGAACAGACGCAAGTGCTATTTGCACTGTGGATGGCAATGGGAGCGCAATAGTGACTCTTCTTAGCAGAAAACAACTCTTGCTCGTAGGACCAGAAACTGCATGGGATTCAACTCCGTTTAGGACTGGGAAACAAACGCTAGCTCGCCTTACAAGAAACACACTCTGCTTATGAGAAAACAGCACTCTTCTACTCTCCTGTGTTTCCTATAGGGCCAGAACAGTGAGCTTGCTCAGAACAAAAGAACTGTGCTTCCTACACACACGGGGCATATCTAGTTCAACTCTGCTTAAGAAACTGACAAGAACAGTAGCTTCTCTTCAGTCCAATACACTGCACTTGCTGGGAACAGACGCAAGTGCTATTTGCACTGTGTATGGCAATGGGAGCGCAATAGTGACTCTCCTTAGCAGAAAACAACTCTTGCTCGTAGGACCAGAAACTGCATGGGATTCAACTCCGTTTAGGACTGGGAAACAAACGCTAGCTCGCCTTACAAGAAACACACTCTGCTTTTGAGAAAACAGCACTCTTCTACTCTCCTGTGTTTCCTATAGGGCCAGAACAGTGAGCTTGCTCAGAACAAAAGAAGTGTGCTTCCTACACACACGGGGCATATCTAGTTCAACTCTGCTTAGGAAACTGACAAGAACAGTAGCTTCTCTTCAGTCCAATACACTGTACTTGCTGGGAACAGACGCAAGTGCTATTTGCACTGTGTATGGCAATGGGAGCGCAATAGTGACTCTCCTTAGCAGAAAACAACTCTTGCTCGTAGGACCAGAAACTGCATGGGATTCAACTCCGTTTAGGACTGGGAAACAAACGCTAGCTCGCCTTACAAGAAACACACTCTGCTTTTGAGAAAACAGCACTCTTCTACTCTCCTGTGTTTCCTATAGGGCCAGAACAGTGAGCTTGCTCAGAAAAAAAGAACTGTGCTTCCTACACACACGGGGCATATCTAGTTCAACTCTGCTTAGGAAACTGACAAGAACAGTAGCTTCTCTTCAGTCCAATACACTGCACTTGCTGGGAACAGACGCAAGTGCTGTTTGCACTGTGTATGGCAATGGGAATGCAATAGTGACTCTTCTTAGCAGAAAACAACTCTTGCTCGTAGGACCAGAAAATGCATGGGATTCAACTCCGTTTAGGACTGGGAAACAAACGCTAGCTCACCTTACAAGAAACACACTCTGCTTTTGAGAAAACAGCACTCTTCTACTCTCCTGTGTTTCCTATAGGGCCAGAACAGTGAGCTTGCTCAGAACAAAAGAACTGTGCTTCCTACACACACGGGGCATATCTAGTTCAACTCTGCTTAGGAAACTGACAAGAACAGTAGCTTCTCTTCAGTCCAATACACTGCACTTGCTGGGAACAGAAGCAAGTTCTATTTGCACTGTGTATTGCAATGGGAGCGCAATAGTGACTCTTCTTAGCAGAAAACAACTCTTGCTCGTAGGACCAGAAACTGCATGGGATTCAACTCCGTTTAGGACTGGGAAACAAACGCTAGCTCGCCTTACAAGAAACACACTCTGCTTTTGAGAAAACAGCACTCTTCTACTCTCCTGTGTTTCCTATAGGGCCAGAACAGTGAGCTTGCTCAGAACAAAAGAACTGTGCTTCCTACACACACGGGGCATATCTAGTTCAACTCTGCTTAGGAAACTGACAAGAACAGTAGCTTCTCTTCAGTCCAATACACTGCACTTGCTGGGAACAGACGCAAGTGCTATTTACACTGTGGATGGCAATGGGAGCGCAATAGTGACTCTCCTTAGCAGAAAACAACTCTTGCTCGTAGGACCAGAAACTGCATGGGATTCAACTCCGTTTAGGACTGGGAAACAAACGCTAGCTCGCCTTACAAGAAACACACTCTGCTTTTGAGAAAACAGCACTCTTCTACTCTCCTGTGTTTCCTATAGGGCCAGAACAGTGAGCTTGCTCAGAACAAAAGAACTGTGCTTCCTACACACACGGGGCATATCTAGTTCAACTCTGCTTAGGAAACTGACAAGAACAGTAGCTTCTCTTCAGTCCAATACACTGCACTTGCTGGGAACAGACGCAAGTGCTATTTGCACTGTGTATGGCAATGGGAGCGCAATAGTGACTCTCCTTAGCAGAAAACAACTCTTGCTCGTAGGACCAGAAACTGCATGGGATTCAACTCCGTTTAGGACTGGGAAACAAACGCTAGCTCGCCTTAGAAGAAACACACTCTGCTTTTGAGAAAACAGCACTCTTCTACTCTCCTGTGTTTCCTATAGGGCCAGAACAGTGAGCTTGCTCAGAACAAAAGAACTGTGCTTCCTACACACACGGGGCATATCTAGTTCAACTCTGCTTAGGAAACTGACAAGAACAGTAGCTTCTCTTCAGTCCAATACACTGCACTTGCTGGGAACAGTCGCAAGTGCTATTTGCACTGTGTATGGCAATGGGAGCGCAATAGTGACTCTTCTTAGCAGAAAACAACTCTTGCTCGTAGGACCAGAAACTGCATGGGATTCAACTCCGTTTAGGACTGGGAAACAAACGCTAGCTCGCCTTACAAGAAACACACTCTGCTTTTGAGAAAACAGCACTCTTCTACTCTCCTGTGTTTCCTATAGGGCCAGAACAGTGAGCTTGCTCAGAACAAAAGAACTGTGCTTCCTACACACACGGGGCATATCTAGTTCAACTCTGCTTAGGAAACTGACAAGAACAGTAGCTTCTCTTCAGTCCAATACACTGCACTTGCTGGGAACAGACGCAAGTGCTATTTGCACTGTGTATGGCAATGGGAGCGCAATAGTGACTCTCCTTAGCAGAAAACAACTCTTGCTCGTAGGACCAGAAACTGCATGGGATTCAACTCCGTTTAGGACTGGGAAACAAACGCTAGCTCGCCTTACAAGAAACACACTCTGCTTTTGAGAAAACAGCACTCTTCTACTCTCCTGTGTTTCCTATAGGGCCAGAACAGTGAGCTTGCTCAGAACAAAAGAACTGTGCTTCCTACACACACGGGGCATATCTAGTTCAACTCTGCTTAGGAAACTGACAAGAACAGTAGCTTCTCTTCAGTCCAATACACTGCACTTGCTGGGAACAGACGCAAGTGCTATTTGCACTGTGTATGGCAATGGGAGCGCAATAGTGACTCTCCTTAGCAGAAAACAACTCTTGCTCGTAGGACCAGAAACTGCATGGGATTCAACTCCGTTTAGGACTGGGAAACAAACGCTAGCTCGCCTTACAAGAAACACACTCTGCTTTTGAGAAAACAGCACTCTTCTACTCTCCTGTGTTTCCTATAGGGCCAGAACAGTGAGCTTGCTCAGAACAAAAGAACTGTGCTTCCTACACACACGGGGCATATCTAGTTCAACTCTGCTTAAGAAACTGACAAGAACAGTAGCTTCTCTTCAGTCCAATACACTGCAATTGCTGGGAACAGACGCAAGTGCTATTTGCACTGTGTATGGCAATGGGAGCACAATAGTGACTCTGCTTAGCAGAAAACAACTCTTGCTCGTAGGACCAGAAACTGCATGGGATTCAACTCCGTTTAGGACTGGGAAACAAACGCTAGCTCGCCTTACAAGAAACACACTCTGCTTTTGAGAAAACAGCACTCTTCTACTCTCCTGTGTTTCCTATAGGGCCAGAACAGTGAGCTTGCTCAGAACAAAAGAACTGTGCTTCCTACACACACGGGGCATATCTAGTTCAACTCTGCTTAGGAAACTGACAAAAACAGTAGCTTCTCTTCAGTCCAATACACTGCAGTTGCTGGGAACAGACGCAAGTGCTATTTGCACTGTGTATGGCAATGGGAGCGCAATAGTGACTCTTCTTAGCAGAAAACAACTCTTGCTCGTAGGACCAGAAACTGCATGGGATTCAACTCCGTTTAGGACTGGGAAACAAACGCTAGCTCGCCTTACAAGAAACACACTCTGCTTTTGAGAAAACAGCACTCTTCTACTCTCCTGTGTTTCCTATAGGGCCAGAACAGTGAGCTTGCTCAGAACAAAAGAACTGTGCTTCCTACACACACGGGGCATATCTAGTTCAACTCTGCTTAGGAAACTGACAAGAACAGTAGCTTCTCTTCAGTCCAATACACTGCACTTGCTGGGAACAGACGCAAGTGCTATTTGCACTGTGTATGGCAATGGGAGCGCAATAGTGACTCTCCTTAGCAGAAAACAACTCTTGCTCATAGGACCAGAAACTGCATGGGATTCAACTCCGTTTAGGACTGGGAAACAAACGCTAACTTGCCTTACAAGAAACACACTCTGCTTTTGAGAAAACAGCACTCTTCTACTCTCCTGTGTTTCCTATAGGGCCAGAACAGTGAGCTTGCTCAGAACAAAAGAACTGTGCTTCCTACACACACGGGGCATATCTAGTTCAACTCTGCTTAGGAAACTGACAAGAACAGTAGCTTCTCTTCAGTCCAATACACTGCACTTGCTGGGAACAGACGCAAGTGCTATTTGCACTGTGTATGGCAATGGGAGCACAATAGTGACTCTCCTTAGCAGAAAACAACTCTTGCTCGTAGGACCAGAAACTGCATGGGATTCAACTCCGTTTAGGACTGGGAAACAAACGCTAGCTCGCCTTACAAGAAACACACTCTGCTTTTGAGAAAACAGCACTCTTCTACTCTCCTGTGTTTCCTATAGGGCCAGAACAGTGAGCTTGCTCAGAACAAAAGAACTGTGCTTCCTACACACACGGGGCATATCTAGTTCAACTCTGCTTAGGAAACTGACAAGAACAGTAGCTTCTCTTCAGTCCAATACACTGCACTTGCTGGGAACAGAAGCAAGTTCTATTTGCACTGTGTATTGCAATGGGAGCGCAATAGTGACTCTTCTTAGCAGAAAACAACTCTTGCTCGTAGGACCAGAAACTGCATGGGATTCAACTCCGTTTAGGACTGGGAAACAAACGCTAGCTCACCTTACAAGAAACACACTCTGCTTTTGAGAAAACAGCACTCTTCTACTCTCCTGTGTTTCCTATAGGGCCAGAACAGTGAGCTTGCTCAGAACAAAAGAACTGTGCTTCCTACACACACGGGGCATATCTAGTTCAACTCTGCTTAGGAAACTGACAAGAACAGTAGCTTCTCTTCAGTCCAATACACTGTACTTGCTGGGAACAGACGCAAGTGCTATTTGCACTGTGTATGGCAATGGGAGCGCAATAGTGACTCTCCTTAGCAGAAAACAACTCTTGCTCGTAGGACCAGAAAATGCATGGGATTCAACTCCGTTTAGGACTGGGAAACAAACGCTAGCTCGCCTTACAAGAAACACACTCTGCTTTTGAGAAAACAGCACTCTTCTACTCTCCTGTGTTTCCTATAGGGCCAGAACAGTGAGCTTGCTCAGAACAAAAGAACTGTGCTTCCTACACACACGGGGCATATCTAGTTCAACTCTGCTTAGGAAACTGACAAGAACAGTAGCTTCTCTTCAGTCCAATACACTGCACTTGCTGGGAACAGACGCAAGTGCTATTTGCACTGTGTATGGCAATGGGAATGCAATAGTGACTCTTCTTAGCAGAAAACAACTCTTGCTGGTAGGACCAGAAAATGCATGGGATTCAACTCCGTTTAGGACTGGGAAACAAACGCTAGCTTGCCTTACAAGAAACACACTCTGCTTTTGAGAAAACAGCACTCTTCTACTCTCCTGTGTTTCCTATAGGGCCAGAACAGTGAGCTTGCTCAGAACAAAAGAACTGTGCTTCCTACACACACGGGGCATATCTAGTTCAACTCTGCTTAGGAAACTGACAAGAACAGTAGCTTCTCTTCAGTCCAATACACTGCACTTGCTGGGAACAGACGCAAGTGCTATTTGCACTGTGTATGGCAATGGGAGCGCAATAGTGACTCTTCTTAGCAGAAAACAACTCTTGCTCGTAGGACCAGAAACTGCATGGGATTCAACTCCGTTTAGGACTGGGAAACAAACGCTAGCTCGCCTTACAAGAAACACACTCTGCTTTTGAGAAAACAGCACTCTTCTACTCTCCTGTGTTTCCTATAGGGCCAGAACAGTGAGCTTGCTCAGAACAAAAGAACTGTGCTTCCTACACACACGGGGCATATCTAGTTCAACTCTGCTTAGGAAACTGACAAGAACAGTAGCTTCTCTTCAGTCCAATAAACTGCACTTGCTGGGAACAGACGCAAGTGCTATTTGCACTGTGGATGGCAATGGGAGCGCAATAGTGACTCTTCTTAGCAGAAAACAACTCTTGCTCGTAGGACCAGAAACTGCATGGGATTCAACTCCGTTTAGGACTGGGAAACAAACGCTAGCTCGCCTTACAAGAAACACACTCTGCTTATGAGAAAACAGCACTCTTCTACTCTCCTGTGTTTCCTATAGGGCCAGAACAGTGAGCTTGCTCAGAACAAAAGAACTGTGCTTCCTACACACACGGGGCATATCTAGTTCAACTCTGCTTAAGAAACTGACAAGAACAGTAGCTTCTCTTCAGTCCAATACACTGCACTTGCTGGGAACAGACGCAAGTGCTATTTGCACTGTGTATGGCAATGGGAGCGCAATAGTGACTCTCCTTAGCAGAAAACAACTCTTGCTCGTAGGACCAGAAACTGCATGGGATTCAACTCCGTTTAGGACTGGGAAACAAACGCTAGCTCGCCTTACAAGAAACACACTCTGCTTTTGAGAAAACAGCACTCTTCTACTCTCCTGTGTTTCCTATAGGGCCAGAACAGTGAGCTTGCTCAGAACAAAAGAAGTGTGCTTCCTACACACACGGGGCATATCTAGTTCAACTCTGCTTAGGAAACTGACAAGAACAGTAGCTTCTCTTCAGTCCAATACACTGTACTTGCTGGGAACAGACGCAAGTGCTATTTGCACTGTGTATGGCAATGGGAGCGCAATAGTGACTCTCCTTAGCAGAAAACAACTCTTGCTCGTAGGACCAGAAACTGCATGGGATTCAACTCCGTTTAGGACTGGGAAACAAACGCTAGCTCGCCTTACAAGAAACACACTCTGCTTTTGAGAAAACAGCACTCTTCTACTCTCCTGTGTTTCCTATAGGGCCAGAACAGTGAGCTTGCTCAGAAAAAAAGAACTGTGCTTCCTACACACACGGGGCATATCTAGTTCAACTCTGCTTAGGAAACTGACAAGAACAGTAGCTTCTCTTCAGTCCAATACACTGCACTTGCTGGGAACAGACGCAAGTGCTGTTTGCACTGTGTATGGCAATGGGAATGCAATAGTGACTCTTCTTAGCAGAAAACAACTCTTGCTCGTAGGACCAGAAAATGCATGGGATTCAACTCCGTTTAGGACTGGGAAACAAACGCTAGCTCACCTTACAAGAAACACACTCTGCTTTTGAGAAAACAGCACTCTTCTACTCTCCTGTGTTTCCTATAGGGCCAGAACAGTGAGCTTGCTCAGAACAAAAGAACTGTGCTTCCTACACACACGGGGCATATCTAGTTCAACTCTGCTTAGGAAACTGACAAGAACAGTAGCTTCTCTTCAGTCCAATACACTGCACTTGCTGGGAACAGAAGCAAGTTCTATTTGCACTGTGTATTGCAATGGGAGCGCAATAGTGACTCTTCTTAGCAGAAAACAACTCTTGCTCGTAGGACCAGAAACTGCATGGGATTCAACTCCGTTTAGGACTGGGAAACAAACGCTAGCTCGCCTTACAAGAAACACACTCTGCTTTTGAGAAAACAGCACTCTTCTACTCTCCTGTGTTTCCTATAGGGCCAGAACAGTGAGCTTGCTCAGAACAAAAGAACTGTGCTTCCTACACACACGGGGCATATCTAGTTCAACTCTGCTTAGGAAACTGACAAGAACAGTAGCTTCTCTTCAGTCCAATACACTGCACTTGCTGGGAACAGACGCAAGTGCTATTTACACTGTGGATGGCAATGGGAGCGCAATAGTGACTCTCCTTAGCAGAAAACAACTCTTGCTCGTAGGACCAGAAACTGCATGGGATTCAACTCCGTTTAGGACTGGGAAACAAACGCTAGCTCGCCTTACAAGAAACACACTCTGCTTTTGAGAAAACAGCACTCTTCTACTCTCCTGTGTTTCCTATAGGGCCAGAACAGTGAGCTTGCTCAGAACAAAAGAACTGTGCTTCCTACACACACGGGGCATATCTAGTTCAACTCTGCTTAGGAAACTGACAAGAACAGTAGCTTCTCTTCAGTCCAATACACTGCACTTGCTGGGAACAGACGCAAGTGCTATTTGCACTGTGTATGGCAATGGGAGCGCAATAGTGACTCTCCTTAGCAGAAAACAACTCTTGCTCGTAGGACCAGAAACTGCATGGGATTCAACTCCGTTTAGGACTGGGAAACAAACGCTAGCTCGCCTTACAAGAAACACACTCTGCTTTTGAGAAAACAGCACTCTTCTACTCTCCTGTGTTTCCTATAGGGCCAGAACAGTGAGCTTGCTCAGAACAAAAGAACTGTGCTTCCTACACACACGGGCATATCTAGTTCAACTCTGCTTAGGAAACTGACAAGAACAGTAGCTTCTCTTCAGTCCAATACACTGCACTTGCTGGGAACAGACGCAAGTGCTATTTGCACTGTGTATGGCAATGGGAGCGCAATAGTGACTCTCCTTAGCAGAAACAACTCTTGCTCGTAGGACCAGAAACTGCATGGGATTCAACTCCGTTTAGGACTGGGAAACAAACGCTAGCTCGCCTTACAAGAAACACACTCTGCTTTTGAGAAAACAGCACTCTTCTACTCTCCTGTGTTTCCTATAGGGCCAGAACAGTGAGCTTGCTCAGAACAAAAGAACTGTGCTTCCTACACACACGGGGCATATCTAGTTCAACTCTGCTTAGGAAACTGACAAGAACAGTAGCTTCTCTTCAGTCCAATACACTGTACTTGCTGGGAACAGACGCAAGTGCTATTTGCACTGTGTATGGCAATGGGAGCGCAATAGTGACTCTCCTTAGCAGAAAACAACTCTTGCTCATAGGACCAGAAACTGCATGGATTCAACTCCGTTTAGGACTGGGAAACAAACGCTAGCTCGCCTTACAAGAAACACACTCTGCTTTTGAGAAAACAGCACTCTTCTACTCTCCTGTGTTTCCTATAGGGCCAGAACAGTGAGCTTGCTCAGAACAAAAGAACTGTGCTTCCTACACTCACGGGGCATATCTAGTTCAACTCTGCTTAGGAAACTGACAAGAACAGTAGCTTCTCTTCAGTCCAATACACTGCAATTGCTGGGAATAGACGCAAGTGCTATTTGCACTGTATATGGCAATGGGAGCGCAATAGTGACTCTTCTTAGCAGAAAACAACTCTTGCTCGTAGGACCAGAAACTGCATGGGATTCAACTCCGTTTTGGACTGGGAAACAAACGCTAGCTCGCCTTACAAGAAACACACTCTGCTTTTGAGAAAACAGCACTCTTCTACTCTCCTGTGTTTCCTATAGGGCCAGAACAGTGAGCTTGCTCAGAACAAAAGAACTGTGCTTCCTACACACACGGGGCATATCTAGTTCAACTCTGCTTAGGAAACTGACAAGAACAGTAGCTTCTCTTCAGTCCAATACACTGCACTTGCTGGGAACAGACGCAAGTGCTATTTGCACTGTGTATGGCAATGGGAGCGCAATAGTGACTCTTCTTAGCAGAAAACAACTCTTGTTCGTAGGACCACAAACTGCATGGGATTCAACTCCGTTTAGGACTGGGAAACAAACGCTAGCTCGCCTTACAAGAAACACACTCTGCTTTTGAGAAAACAGCACTCTTCTACACTCCTGTGTTTCCTATAGGGCCAGAACAGTGAGCTTGCTCAGAACAAAAGAACTGTGCTTCCTACACTCACGCGGCATATCTAGTTCAGCTCTGCTTAGGAAACTGACAAGAACAGTAGCTTCTCTTCAGTCCAATACACTGCACTTGCTGGGAACAGACGCAAGTGCTATTTGCACTGTGTATGGCAATGGGAGCGCAATAGTGACTCTTCTTAGCAAAAAACAACTCTTGCTCATAGGACCAGAAACTGCATGGGATTCAACTCCGTTTAGGACTGGGAAACAAACGCAAGCTCACCTTACAAGAAACACACTCTGCTTTTGAGAAAACAGCACTCTTCTACTCTCCTGTGTTTCCTATAGGGCCAGAACAGTGAGCTTGCTCAGAACAAAAGAACTGTGCTTCCTACACACACGGGGCATATCTAGTTCAACTCTGCTTAGGAAACTGACAAGAACAGTAGCTTCTCTTCAGTCCAATACACTGTACTTGCTGGGAACAGACGCAAGTGCTATTTGCACTGTGTATGGCAATGGGAGCGCAATAGTGACTCTTCATAGCAGAAAACAACTCTTGCTCGTAGGACCAGAAACTGCATGGGATTCAACTCCGTTTAGGACTGGGAAACAAACGCTAGCTCGCCTTACAAGAAACACACTCTGCTTTTGAGAAAACAGCACTCTTCTACTCTCCTGTGTTTCCTATAGGGCCAGAACAGTGAGCTTGCTCAGAACAAAAGAACTGTGCTTCCTACACACACGGGGCATATCTAGTTCAACTCTGCTTAGGAAACTGACAAGAACAGTAGCTTCTCTTCAGCCCAATACACTGCACTTGCTGGGAACAGACGCAAGTGCTGTTTGCACTGTGTATGGCAATGGGAATGCAATAGTGACTCTTCTTAGCAGAAAACAACTCTTGCTCGTAGGACCAGAAAATGCATGGGATTCAACTCCGTTTAGGACTGGGAAACAAACGCTAGCTCACCTTACAAGAAACACACTCTGCTTTTGAGAAAACAGCACTCTTCTACTCTCCTGTGTTTCCTATAGGGCCAGAACAGTGAGCTTGCTCAGAACAAAAGAACTGTGCTTCCTACACACACGGGGCATATCTAGTTCAACTCTGCTTAGGAAACTGACAAGAACAGTAGCTTCTCTTCAGTCCAATACACTGCACTTGCTGGGAACAGAAGCAAGTTCTATTTGCACTGTGTATGGCAATGGGAGCGCAATAGTGACTCTTCTTAGCAGAAAACAACTCTTGCTCGTAGGACCAGAAACTGCATGGGATTCAACTTCGTTTAGGACTGGGAAACAAACGCTAGCTCGCCTTACAAGAAACACACTCTGCTTTTGAGAAAACAGCACTCTTCTACTCTCCTGTGTTTCCTATAGGGCCAGAACAGTGAGCTTGCTCAGAACAAAAGAACTGTGCTTCCTACACACACGGGGCATATCTAGTTCAACTCTGCTTAGGAAACTGACAAGAACAGTAGCTTCTCTTCAGTCCAATACACTGCACTTGCTGGGAACAGACGCAAGTGCTATTTACACTGTGGATGGCAATGGGAGCGCAATAGTGACTCTCCTTAGCAGAAAACAACTCTTGCTCGTAGGACCAGAAACTGCATGGGATTCAACTCCGTTTAGGACTGGGAAACAAACGCTAGCTCGCCTTACAAGAAACACACTCTGCTTTTGAGAAAACAGCACTCTTCTACTCTCCTGTGTTTCCTATAGGGCCAGAACAGTGAGCTTGCTCAGAACAAAAGAACTGTGCTTCCTACACACACGGGGCATATCTAGTTCAACTCTGCTTAAGAAACTGACAAGAACAGTAGCTTCTCTTCAGTCCAATACACTGCACTTGCTGGGAACAGACGCAAGTGCTATTTGCACTGTGTATGGCAATGGGAGCGCAATAGTGACTCTCCTTAGCAGAAAACAACTCTTGCTCGTAGGACCAGAAACTGCATGGGATTCAACTCCGTTTAGGACTGGGAAACAAACGCTAGCTCGCCTTACAAGAAACACACTCTGCTTTTGAGAAAACAGCACTCTTCTACTCTCCTGTGTTTCCTATAGGGCCAGAACAGTGAGCTTGCTCAGAACAAAAGAACTGTGCTTCCTACACACACGGGGCATATCTAGTTCAACTCTGCTTAGGAAACTGACAAGAACAGTAGCTTCTCTTCAGTCCAATACACTGTACTTGCTGGGAACAGACGCAAGTGCTATTTGCACTGTGTATGGCAATGGGAGCACAATAGTGACTCTCCTTAGCAGAAAACAACTCTTGCTCGTAGGACCAGAAACTGCATGGGATTCAACTCCGTTTAGGACTAGGAAACAAACGCTAGCTCGCCTTACAAGAAACACACTCTGCTTTTGAGAAAACAGCACTCTTCTACTCTCCTGTGTTTCCTATAGGGCCAGAACAGTGAGCTTGCTCAGAACAAAAGAACTGTGCTTCCTACACACACGGGGCATATCTAGTTCAACTCTGCTTAGGAAACTGACAAGAACAGTAGCTTCTCTTCAGTCCAATACACTGTACTTGCTGGGAACAGACGCAAGTGCTATTTGCACTGTGTATGGCAATGGGAGCGCAATAGTGACTCTCCTTAGCAGAAAACAACTCTTGCTCATAGGACCAGAAACTGCATGGGATTCAACTCCGTTTAGGACTGGGAAACAAACGCTAGCTCGCCTTACAAGAAACACACTCTGCTTTTGAGAAAACAGCACTCTTCTACTCTCCTGTGTTTCCTATAGGGCCAGAACAGTGAGCTTGCTCAGAACAAAAGAACTGTGCTTCCTACACTCACGGGGCATATCTAGTTCAACTCTGCTTAGGAAACTGACAAGAACAGTAGCTTCTCTTCAGTCCAATACACTGCAATTGCTGGGAATAGACGCAAGTGCTATTTGCACTGTGTATGGCAATGGGAGCGCAATAGTGACTCTTCTTAGCAGAAAACAACTCTTGCTCGTAGGACCAGAAACTGCATGGGATTCAACTCCGTTTAGGACTGGGAAACAAACGCTAGCTCGCCTTACAAGAAACACACTCTGCTTTTGAGAAAACAGCACTCTTCTACTCTCCTGTGTTTCCTATAGGGCCAGAACAGTGAGCTTGCTCAGAACAAAAGAACTGTGCTTCCTACACACACGGGGCATATCTAGTTCAACTCTGCTTAGGAAACTGACAAGAACAGTAGCTTCTCTTCAGTCCAATACACTGCACTTGCTGGGAACAGACGCAAGTGCTATTTGCACTGTGGATGGCAATGGGAGCGCAATAGTGACTCTCCTTAGCAGAAAACAACTCTTGCTCGTAGGACCAGAAACTGCATGGGATTCAACTCCGTTTAGGACTGGGAAACAAACGCTAGCTCGCCTTACAAGAAACACACTCTGCTTTTGAGAAAACAGCACTCTTCTACTCTCCTGTGTTTCCTATAGGGCCAGAACAGTGAGCTTGCTCAGAACAAAAGAACTGTGCTTCCTACACACACGGGGCATATCTAGTTCAACTCTGCTTAAGAAACTGACAAGAACAGTAGCTTCTCTTCAGTCCAATACACTGCACTTGCTGGGAACAGACGAAAGTGCTATTTGCACTGTGTATGGCAACGGGAGCACAATAGTGACTCTCCTTAGCAGAAAACAACTCTTGCTCGTAGGACCAGAAACTGCATGGGATTCAACTCCGTTTAGGACTGGGAAACAAACGCTAGCTCGCCTTACAAGAAACACACTCTGCTTTTGAGAAAACAGCACTCTTCTACTCTCCTGTGTTTCCTATAGGGCCAGAACAGTGAGCTTGCTCAGAACAAAAGAAGTGTGCTTCCTACACACACGGGGCATATCTAGTTCAACTCTGCTTAGGAAACTGACAAGAACAGTAGCTTCTCTTCAGTCCAATACACTGCACTTGCTGGGAACAGACGCAAGTGCTATTTGCACTGTGTATGGCAATGGGAGCGCAATAGTGACTCTTCTTAGCAGACAACAACTCTTGCTCAGAGGACCAGAAACTGCATGGGATTCAACTCCGTTTAGGACTGGGAAACAAACGCTAGCTCGCCTTACAAGAAACACACTCTGCTTTTGAGAAAACAGCACTCTTCTACTCTCCTGTGTTTCCTATAGGGCCAGAACAGTGAGCTTGCTCAGAACAAAAGAACTGTGCTTCCTACACTCACGGGGCATATCTAGTTCAACTCTGCTTAGGAAACTGACAAGAACAGTAGCTTCTCTTCAGTCCAATACACTGCACTTGCTGGGAACAGACGCAAGTGCTATTTGCACTGTGTATGGCAATGGGAGCGCAATAGTGACTCTCCTTAGCAAAAAACAACTCTTGCTCGTAGGACCAGAAACTGCATGGGATTCAACTCCGTTTAGGACTGGGAAACAAACGCTAGCTCGCCTTACAAGAAACACACTCTGCTTTTGAGAAAACAGCACTCTTCTACTCTCCTGTGTTTCCTATAGGGCCAGAACAGTGAGCTTGCTCAGAACAAAAGAACTGTGCTTCCTACACACACGGGGCATATCTAGTTCAACTCTGCTTAGGAAACTGACAAGAACAGTAGCTTCTCTTCAGTCCAATACACTGCACTTGCTGGGAACAGACGCAAGTGCTATTTGCACTGTGGATGGCAATGGGAGCGCAATAGTGACTCTCCTTAGCAGAAAACAACTCTTGCTCGTAGGACCAGAAACTGCATGGGATTCAACTCCGTTTAGGACTGGGAAACAAACGCTAGCTCGCCTTACAAGAAACACACTCTGCTTTTGAGAAAACAGCACTCTTCTACTCTCCTGTGTTTCCTATAGGGCCAGAACAGTGAGCTTGCTCAGAACAAAAGAACTGTGCTTCCTACACACACGGGGCATATCTAGTTCAACTCTGCTTAGGAAACTGACAAGAACAGTAGCTTCTCTTCAGTCCAATACACTGCACTTGCTGGGAACAGACGAAAGTGCTATTTGCACTGTGTATGGCAATGGGAGCACAATAGTGACTCTCCTTAGCAGAAAACAACTCTTGCTCGTAGGACCAGAAACTGCATGGGATTCAACTCCGTTTAGGACTGGGAAACAAACGCTAGCTCGCCTTACAAGAAACACACTCTGCTTTTGAGAAAACAGCACTCTTCTACTCTCCTGTGTTTCCTATAGGGCCAGAACAGTGAGCTTGCTCAGAACAAAAGAACTGTGCTTCCTACACACACGGGGCATATCTAGTTCAACTCTGCTTAGGAAACTGACAAGAACAGTAGCTTCTCTTCAGTCCAATACACTGTACTTGCTGGGAAGAGACGCAAGTGCTATTTGCACTGTGTATGGCAATGGGAGCGCAATAGTGACTCTCCTTAGCAGAAAACAACTCTTGCTCATAGGACCAGAAACTGCATGGGATTCAACTCCGTTTAGGACTGGGAAACAAACGCTAGCTCACCTTACAAGAAACACACTCTGCTTTTGAGAAAACAGCACTCTTCTACTCTCCTGTGTTTCCTGTAGGGCCAGAACAGTGAGCTTGCTCAGAACAAAAGAACTGTGCTTCCTACACTCACGGGGCATATCTAGTTCAACTCTGCTTAGGAAACTGACAAGAACAGTAGCTTCTCTTCAGTCCAATACACTGCACTTGCTGGGAACAGACGCAAGTGCTATTTGCACTGTGTATGGCAATGGGAGCGCAATAGTGACTCTTCTTAGCAGAAAACAACTCTTGCTCATAGGACCAGAAACTGCATGGGATTCAACTCCGTTTAGGACTGGGAAACAAACGCTAGCTCGCCTTACAAGAAACACACTCTGCTTTTGAGAAAACAGCACTCTTCTACTCTCCTGTGTTTCCTATAGGGCCAGAACAGTGAGCTTGCTCAGAACAAAAGAACTGTGCTTCCTACACTCACGGGGCATATCTAGTTCAACTCTGCTTAGGAAACTGACAAGAACAGTAGCTTCTCTTCAGTCCAATACACTGCAATTGCTGGGAATAGACGCAAGTGCTATTTGCACTGTGTATGGCAATGGGAGCGCAATAGTGACTCTTCTTAGCAGAAAACAACTCTTGCTCGTAGGACCAGAAACTGCATGGGATTCAACTCCGTTTAGGACTGGGAAACAAACGCTAGCTCGCCTTACAAGAAACACACTCTGCTTTTGAGAAAACAGCACTCTTCTACTCTCCTGTGTTTCCTATAGGGCCAGAACAGTGAGCTTGCTCAGAACAAAAGAACTGTGCTTCCTACACACACGGGGCATATCTAGTTCAACTCTGCTTAGGAAACTGACAAGAACAGTAGCTTCTCTTCAGTCCAATACACTGCACTTGCTGGGAACAGACGCAAGTTCTATTTGCACTGTGTATGGCAATGGGAGCGCAATAGTGACTCTTCTTAGCAGAAAACAACTCTTGCTCGTAGGACCAGAAACTGCATGGGATTCAACTCCGTTTAGGACTGGGAAACAAACGCTAGCTGGCCTTACAAGAAACACACTCTGCTTTTGAGAAAACAGCACTCTTCTACTCTCCTGTGTTTCCTATAGGGCCAGAACAGTGAGCTTGCTCAGAACAAAAGAACTGTGCTTCCTACACACACGGGGCATATCTAGTTCAACTCTGCTTAGGAAACTGACAAGAACAGTAGCTTCTCTTCAGTCCAATACACTGCACTTGCTGGGAACAGACGCAAGTGCTATTTGCACTGTGTATGGCAATGGGAGCGCAATAGTGACTCTTCTTAGCAGAAAACAACTCTTGCTCGTAGGACCAGAAACTGCATGGGATTCAACTCCGTTTAGGACTGGGAAACAAACGCTAGCTCGCCTTACAAGAAACACACTCTGCTTTTGAGAAAACAGCACTCTTCTACTCTCCTGTGTTTCCTATAGGGCCAGAACAGTGAGCTTGCTCAGAACAAAAGAACTGTGCTTCCTACACACACGGGGCATATCTAGTTCAACTCTGCTTAGGAAACTGACAAGAACAGTAGCTTCTCTTCAGTCCAATAAACTGCACTTGCTGGGAACAGACGCAAGTGCTATTTGCACTGTGGATGGCAATGGGAGCGCAATAGTGACTCTTCTTAGCAGAAAACAACTCTTGCTCGTAGGACCAGAAACTGCATGGGATTCAACTCCGTTTAGGACTGGGAAACAAACGCTAGCTCGCCTTACAAGAAACACACTCTGCTTATGAGAAAACAGCACTCTTCTACTCTCCTGTGTTTCCTATAGGGCCAGAACAGTGAGCTTGCTCAGAACAAAAGAACTGTGCTTCCTACACACACGGGGCATATCTAGTTCAACTCTGCTTAAGAAACTGACAAGAACAGTAGCTTCTCTTCAGTCCAATACACTGCACTTGCTGGGAACAGACGCAAGTGCTATTTGCACTGTGTATGGCAATGGGAGCGCAATAGTGACTCTCCTTAGCAGAAAACAACTCTTGCTCGTAGGACCAGAAACTGCATGGGATTCAACTCCGTTTAGGACTGGGAAACAAACGCTAGCTCGCCTTACAAGAAACACACTCTGCTTTTGAGAAAACAGCACTCTTCTACTCTCCTGTGTTTCCTATAGGGCCAGAACAGTGAGCTTGCTCAGAACAAAAGAAGTGTGCTTCCTACACACACGGGGCATATCTAGTTCAACTCTGCTTAGGAAACTGACAAGAACAGTAGCTTCTCTTCAGTCCAATACACTGTACTTGCTGGGAACAGACGCAAGTGCTATTTGCACTGTGTATGGCAATGGGAGCGCAATAGTGACTCTCCTTAGCAGAAAACAACTCTTGCTCGTAGGACCAGAAACTGCATGGGATTCAACTCCGTTTAGGACTGGGAAACAAACGCTAGCTCGCCTTACAAGAAACACACTCTGCTTTTGAGAAAACAGCACTCTTCTACTCTCCTGTGTTTCCTATAGGGCCAGAACAGTGAGCTTGCTCAGAAAAAAAGAACTGTGCTTCCTACACACACGGGGCATATCTAGTTCAACTCTGCTTAGGAAACTGACAAGAACAGTAGCTTCTCTTCAGTCCAATACACTGCACTTGCTGGGAACAGACGCAAGTGCTGTTTGCACTGTGTATGGCAATGGGAATGCAATAGTGACTCTTCTTAGCAGAAAACAACTCTTGCTCGTAGGACCAGAAAATGCATGGGATTCAACTCCGTTTAGGACTGGGAAACAAACGCTAGCTCACCTTACAAGAAACACACTCTGCTTTTGAGAAAACAGCACTCTTCTACTCTCCTGTGTTTCCTATAGGGCCAGAACAGTGAGCTTGCTCAGAACAAAAGAACTGTGCTTCCTACACACACGGGGCATATCTAGTTCAACTCTGCTTAGGAAACTGACAAGAACAGTAGCTTCTCTTCAGTCCAATACACTGCACTTGCTGGGAACAGAAGCAAGTTCTATTTGCACTGTGTATTGCAATGGGAGCGCAATAGTGACTCTTCTTAGCAGAAAACAACTCTTGCTCGTAGGACCAGAAACTGCATGGGATTCAACTCCGTTTAGGACTGGGAAACAAACGCTAGCTCGCCTTACAAGAAACACACTCTGCTTTTGAGAAAACAGCACTCTTCTACTCTCCTGTGTTTCCTATAGGGCCAGAACAGTGAGCTTGCTCAGAACAAAAGAACTGTGCTTCCTACACACACGGGGCATATCTAGTTCAACTCTGCTTAGGAAACTGACAAGAACAGTAGCTTCTCTTCAGTCCAATACACTGCACTTGCTGGGAACAGACGCAAGTGCTATTTACACTGTGTATGGCAATGGGAGCGCAATAGTGACTCTCCTTAGCAGAAAACAACTCTTGCTCGTAGGACCAGAAACTGCATGGGATTCAACTCCGTTTAGGACTGGGAAACAAACGCTAGCTCGCCTTACAAGAAACACACTCTGCTTTTGAGAAAACAGCACTCTTCTACTCTCCTGTGTTTCCTATAGGGCCAGAACAGTGAGCTTGCTCAGAACAAAAGAACTGTGCTTCCTACACACACGGGGCATATCTAGTTCAACTCTGCTTAGGAAACTGACAAGAACAGTAGCTTCTCTTCAGTCCAATACACTGCACTTGCTGGGAACAGACGCAAGTGCTATTTGCACTGTGTATGGCAATGGGAGCGCAATAGTGACTCTCCTTAGCAGAAAACAACTCTTGCTCGTAGGACCAGAAACTGCATGGGATTCAACTCCGTTTAGGACTGGGAAACAAACGCTAGCTCGCCTTACAAGAAACACACTCTGCTTTTGAGAAAACAGCACTCTTCTACTCTCCTGTGTTTCCTATAGGGCCAGAACAGTGAGCTTGCTCAGAACAAAAGAACTGTGCTTCCTACACACACGGGGCATATCTAGTTCAACTCTGCTTAGGAAACTGACAAGAACAGTAGCTTCTCTTCAGTCCAATACACTGCACTTGCTGGGAACAGACGCAAGTGCTATTTGCACTGTGTATGGCAATGGGAGCGCAATAGTGACTCTCCTTAGCAGAAAACAACTCTTGCTCGTAGGACCAGAAACTGCATGGGATTCAACTCCGTTTAGGACTGGGAAACAAACGCTAGCTCGCCTTACAAGAAACACACTCTGCTTTTGAGAAAACAGCACTCTTCTACTCTCCTGTGTTTCCTATAGGGCCAGAACAGTGAGCTTGCTCAGAACAAAAGAACTGTGCTTCCTACACACACGGGGCATATCTAGTTCAACTCTGCTTAGGAAACTGACAAGAACAGTAGCTTCTCTTCAGTCCAATACACTGTACTTGCTGGGAACAGACGCAAGTGCTATTTGCACTGTGTATGGCAATGGGAGCGCAATAGTGACTCTCCTTAGCAGAAAACAACTCTTGCTCATAGGACCAGAAACTGCATGGGATTCAACTCCGTTTAGGACTGGGAAACAAACGCTAGCTCGCCTTACAAGAAACACACTCTGCTTTTGAGAAAACAGCACTCTTCTACTCTCCTGTGTTTCCTATAGAGCCAGAACAGTGAGCTTGCTCAGAACAAAAGAACTGTGCTTCCTACACTCACGGGGCATATCTAGTTCAACTCTGCTTAGGAAACTGACAAGAACAGTAGCTTCTCTTCAGTCCAATACACTGCAATTGCTGGGAATAGACGCAAGTGCTATTTGCACTGTGTATGGCAATGGGAGCGCAATAGTGACTCTTCTTAGCAGAAAACAACTCTTGCTCGTAGGACCAGAAACTGCATGGGATTCAACTCCGTTTTGGACTGGGAAACAAACGCTAGCTCGCCTTACAAGAAACACACTCTGCTTTTGAGAAAACAGCACTCTTCTACTCTCCTGTGTTTCCTATAGGGCCAGAACAGTGAGCTTGCTCAGAACAAAAGAACTGTGCTTCCTACACACACGGGGCATATCTAGTTCAACTCTGCTTAGGAAACTGACAAGAACAGTAGCTTCTCTTCAGTCCAATACACTGCACTTGCTGGGAACAGACGCAAGTGCTATTTGCACTGTGTATGGCAATGGGAGCGCAATAGTGACTCTTCTTAGCAGAAAACAACTCTTGTTCGTAGGACCACAAACTGCATGGGATTCAACTCCGTTTAGGACTGGGAAACAAACGCTAGCTCGCCTTACAAGAAACACACTCTGCTTTTGAGAAAACAGCACTCTTCTACACTCCTGTGTTTCCTATAGGGCCAGAACAGTGAGCTTGCTCAGAACAAAAGAACTGTGCTTCCTACACTCACGGGGCATATCTAGTTCAGCTCTGCTTAGGAAACTGACAAGAACAGTAGCTTCTCTTCAGTCCAATACACTGCACTTGCTGGGAACAGACGCAAGTGCTATTTGCACTGTGTATGGCAATGGGAGCGCAATAGTGACTCTTCTTAGCAAAAAACAACTCTTGCTCATAGGACCAGAAACTGCATGGGATTCAACTCCGTTTAGGACTGGGAAACAAACGCAAGCTCACCTTACAAGAAACACACTCTGCTTTTGAGAAAACAGCACTCTTCTACTCTCCTGTGTTTCCTATAGGGCCAGAACAGTGAGCTTGCTCAGAACAAAAGAACTGTGCTTCCTACACACACGGGGCATATCTAGTTCAACTCTGCTTAGGAAACTGACAAGAACAGTAGCTTCTCTTCAGTCCAATACACTGTACTTGCTGGGAACAGACGCAAGTGCTATTTGCACTGTGTATGGCAATGGGAGCGCAATAGTGACTCTTCATAGCAGAAAACAACTCTTGCTCGTAGGACCAGAAACTGCATGGGATTCAACTCCGTTTAGGACTGGGAAACAAACGCTAGCTCGCCTTACAAGAAACACACTCTGCTTTTGAGAAAACAGCACTCTTCTACTCTCCTGTGTTTCCTATAGGGCCAGAACAGTGAGCTTGCTCAGAACAAAAGAACTGTGCTTCCTACACACACGGGGCATATCTAGTTCAACTCTGCTTAGGAAACTGACAAGAACAGTAGCTTCTCTTCAGCCCAATACACTGCACTTGCTGGGAACAGACGCAAGTGCTGTTTGCACTGTGTATGGCAATGGGAATGCAATAGTGACTCTTCTTAGCAGAAAACAACTCTTGCTCGTAGGACCAGAAACTGCATGGGATTCAACTCCGTTTAGGACTGGGAAACAAACGCTAGCTCACCTTACAAGAAACACACTCTGCTTTTGAGAAAACAGCACTCTTCTACTCTCCTGTGTTTCCTATAGGGCCAGAACAGTGAGCTTGCTCAGAACAAAAGAACTGTGCTTCCTACACACACGGGGCATATCTAGTTCAACTCTGCTTAGGAAACTGACAAGAACAGTAGCTTCTCTTCAGTCCAATACACTGCACTTGCTGGGAACAGAAGCAAGTTCTATTTGCACTGTGTATGGCAATGGGAGCGCAATAGTGACTCTTCTTAGCAGAAAACAACTCTTGCTCGTAGGACCAGAAACTGCATGGGATTCAACTTCGTTTAGGACTGGGAAACAAACGCTAGCTCGCCTTACAAGAAACACACTCTGCTTTTGAGAAAACAGCACTCTTCTACTCTCCTGTGTTTCCTATAGGGCCAGAACAGTGAGCTTGCTCAGAACAAAAGAACTGTGCTTCCTACACACACGGGGCATATCTAGTTCAACTCTGCTTAGGAAACTGACAAGAACAGTAGCTTCTCTTCAGTCCAATACACTGCACTTGCTGGGAACAGACGCAAGTGCTATTTACACTGTGGATGGCAATGGGAGCGCAATAGTGACTCTCCTTAGCAGAAAACAACTCTTGCTCGTAGGACCAGAAACTGCATGGGATTCAACTCCGTTTAGGACTGGGAAACAAACGCTAGCTCGCCTTACAAGAAACACACTCTGCTTTTGAGAAAACAGCACTCTTCTACTCTCCTGTGTTTCCTATATCGCCAGAACAGTGAGCTTGCTCAGAACAAAAGAACTGTGCTTCCTACACACACGGGGCATATCTAGTTCAACTCTGCTTAAGAAACTGACAAGAACAGTAGCTTCTCTTCAGTCCAATACACTGCACTTGCTGGGAACAGACGCAAGTGCTATTTGCACTGTGTATGGCAATGGGAGCGCAATAGTGACTCTCCTTAGCAGAAAACAACTCTTGCTCGTAGTACCAGAAACTGCATGGGATTCAACTCCGTTTAGGACTGGGAAACAAACGCTAGCTCGCCTTACAGGAAACACACTCTGCTTTTGAGAAAACAGCACTCTTCTACTCTCCTGTGTTTCCTATAGGGCCAGAACAGTGAGCTTGCTCAGAACAAAAGAACTGTGCTTCCTACACACACGGGGCATATCTAGTTCAACTCTGCTTAGGAAACTGACAAGAACAGTAGCTTCTCTTCAGTCCAATACACTGCACTTGCTGGGAACAGACGCAAGTGCTATTTGCACTGTGTATGGCAATGGGAGCACAATAGTGACTCTCCTTAGCAGAAAACAACTCTTGCTCGTAGGACCAGAAACTGCATGGGATTCAACTCCGTTTAGGACTAGGAAACAAACGCTAGCTCGCCTTACAAGAAACACACTCTGCTTTTGAGAAAACAGCACTCTTCTACTCTCCTGTGTTTCCTATAGGGCCAGAACAGTGAGCTTGCTCAGAACAAAAGAACTGTGCTTCCTACACACACGGGGCATATCTAGTTCAACTCTGCTTAGGAAACTGACAAGAACAGTAGCTTCTCTTCAGTCCAATACACTGTACTTGCTGGGAACAGACGCAAGTGCTATTTGCACTGTGTATGGCAATGGGAGCGCAATAGTGACTCTCCTTAGCAGAAAACAACTCTTGCTCATAGGACCAGAAACTGCATGGGATTCAACTCCGTTTAGGACTGGGAAACAAACGCTAGCTCGCCTTACAAGAAACACACTCTGCTTTTGAGAAAACAGCACTCTTCTACTCTCCTGTGTTTCCTATAGGGCCAGAACAGTGAGCTTGCTCAGAACAAAAGAACTGTGCTTCCTACACTCACGGGGCATATCTAGTTCAACTCTGCTTAGGAAACTGACAAGAACAGTAGCTTCTCTTCAGTCCAATACACTGCAATTGCTGGGAATAGACGCAAGTGCTATTTGCACTGTGTATGGCAATGGGAGCGCAATAGTGACTCTTCTTAGCAGAAAACAACTCTTGCTCGTAGGACCAGAAACTGCATGGGATTCAACTCCGTTTAGGACTGGGAAACAAACGCTAGCTCGCCTTACAAGAAACACACTCTGCTTTTGAGAAAACAGCACTCTTCTACTCTCCTGTGTTTCCTATAGGGCCAGAACAGTGAGCTTGCTCAGAACAAAAGAACTGTGCTTCCTACACACACGGGGCATATCTAGTTCAACTCTGCTTAGGAAACTGACAAGAACAGTAGCTTCTCTTCAGTCCAATACACTGCACTTGCTGGGAACAGACGCAAGTGCTATTTGCACTGTGGATGGCAATGGGAGCGCAATAGTGACTCTCCTTAGCAGAAAACAACTCTTGCTCGTAGGACCAGAAACTGCATGGGATTCAACTCCGTTTAGGACTGGGAAACAAACGCTAGCTCGCCTTACAAGAAACACACTCTGCTTTTGAGAAAACAGCACTCTTCTACTCTCCTGTGTTTCCTATAGGGCCAGAACAGTGAGCTTGCTCAGAACAAAAGAACTGTGCTTCCTACACACACGGGGCATATCTAGTTCAACTCTGCTTAAGAAACTGACAAGAACAGTAGCTTCTCTTCAGTCCAATACACTGCACTTGCTGGGAACAGACGAAAGTGCTATTTGCACTGTGTATGGCAACGGGAGCACAATAGTGACTCTCCTTAGCAGAAAACAACTCTTGCTCGTAGGACCAGAAACTGCATGGGATTCAACTCCGTTTAGGACTGGGAAACAAACGCTAGCTCGCCTTACAAGAAACACACTCTGCTTTTGAGAAAACAGCACTCTTCTACTCTCCTGTGTTTCCTATAGGGCCAGAACAGTGAGCTTGCTCAGAACAAAAGAAGTGTGCTTCCTACACACACGGGGCATATCTAGTTCAACTCTGCTTAGGAAACTGACAAGAACAGTAGCTTCTCTTCAGTCCAATACACTGCACTTGCTGGGAACAGACGCAAGTGCTATTTGCACTGTGTATGGCAATGGGAGCGCAATAGTGACTCTTCTTAGCAGACAACAACTCTTGCTCGTAGGACCAGAAACTGCATGGGATTCAACTCCGTTTAGGACTGGGAAACAAACGCTAGCTCGCCTTACAAGAAACACACTCTGCTTTTGAGAAAACAGCACTCTTCTACTCTCCTGTGTTTCCTATAGGGCCAGAACAGTGAGCTTGCTCAGAACAAAAGAACTGTGCTTCCTACACTCACGGGGCATATCTAGTTCAACTCTGCTTAGGAAACTGACAAGAACAGTAGCTTCTCTTCAGTCCAATACACTGCAATTGCTGGGAACAGACGCAAGTGCTATTTGCACTGTGTATGGCAATGGGAGCGCAATAGTGACTCTCCTTAGCAAAAAACAACTCTTGCTCGTAGGACCAGAAACTGCATGGGATTCAACTCCGTTTAGGACTGGGAAACAAACGCTAGCTCGCCTTACAAGAAACACACTCTGCTTTTGAGAAAACAGCACTCTTCTACTCTCCTGTGTTTCCTATAGGGCCAGAACAGTGAGCTTGCTCAGAACAAAAGAACTGTGCTTCCTACACACACGGGGCATATCTAGTTCAACTCTGCTTAGGAAACTGACAAGAACAGTAGCTTCTCTTCAGTCCAATACACTGCACTTGCTGGGAACAGACGCAAGTGCTATTTGCACTGTGGATGGCAATGGGTGCGCAATAGTGACTCTCCTTAGCAGAAAACAACTCTTGCTCGTAGGACCAGAAACTGCATGGGATTCAACTCCATTTAGGACTGGGAAACAAACGCTAGCTCGCCTTACAAGAAACACACTCTGCTTTTGAGAAAACAGCACTCTTCTACTCTCCTGTGTTTCCTATAGGGCCAGAACAGTGAGCTTGCTCAGAACAAAAGAACTGTGCTTCCTACACACACGGGGCATATCTAGTTCAACTCTGCTTAGGAAACTGACAAGAACAGTAGCTTCTCTTCAGTCCAATACACTGCACTTGCTGGGAACAGACGAAAGTGCTATTTGCACTGTGTATGGCAATGGGAGCACAATAGTGACTCTCCTTAGCAGAAAACAACTCTTGCTCGTAGGACCAGAAACTGCATGGGATTCAACTCCGTTTAGGACTGGGAAACAAACGCTAGCTCGCCTTACAAGAAACACACTCTGCTTTTGAGAAAACAGCACTCTTCTACTCTCCTGTGTTTCCTATAGGGCCAGAACAGTGAGCTTGCTCAGAACAAAAGAACTGTGCTTCCTACACACACGGGGCATATCTAGTTCAACTCTGCTTAGGAAACTGACAAGAACAGTAGCTTCTCTTCAGTCCAATACACTGTACTTGCTGGGAAGAGACGCAAGTGCTATTTGCACTGTGTATGGCAATGGGAGCGCAATAGTGACTCTCCTTAGCAGAAAACAACTCTTGCTCATAGGACCAGAAACTGCATGGGATTCAACTCCGTTTAGGACTGGGAAACCAACGCTAGCTCGCCTTACAAGAAACACACTCTGCTTTTGAGAAAACAGCACTCTTCTACTCTCCTGTGTTTCCTGTAGGGCCAGAACAGTGAGCTTGCTCAGAACAAAAGAACTGTGCTTCCTACACTCACGGGGCATATCTAGTTCAACTCTGCTTAGGAAACTGACAAGAACAGTAGCTTCTCTTCAGTCCAATACACTGCACTTGCTGGGAACAGACGCAAGTGCTATTTGCACTGTGTATGGCAATGGGAGCGCAATAGTGACTCTTCTTAGCAGAAAACAACTCTTGCTCATAGGACCAGAAACTGCATGGGATTCAACTCCGTTTAGGACTGGGAAACAAACGCTAGCTCGCCTTACAAGAAACACACTCTGCTTTTGAGAAAACAGCACTCTTCTACTCTCCTGTGTTTCCTATAGGGCCAGAACAGTGAGCTTGCTCAGAACAAAAGAACTGTGCTTCCTACACACACGGGGCATATCTAGTTCAACTCTGCTTAGGAAACTGACAAGAACAGTAGCTTCTCTTCAGTCCAATACACTGCAATTGCTGGGAATAGACGCAAGTGCTATTTGCACTGTGTATGGCAATGGGAGCGCAATAGTGACTCTTCTTAGCAGAAAACAACTCTTGCTCGTAGGACCAGAAACTGCATGGGATTCAACTCCGTTTAGGACTGGGAAACAAACGCTAGCTCGCCTTACAAGAAACACACTCTGCTTTTGAGAAAACAGCACTCTTCTACTCTCCTGTGTTTCCTATAGGGCCAGAACAGTGAGCTTGCTCAGAACAAAAGAACTGTGCTTCCTACACACACGGGGCATATCTAGTTCAACTCTGCTTAGGAAACTGACAAGAACAGTAGCTTCTCTTCAGTCCAATACACTGCACTTGCTGGGAACAGACGCAAGTGCTATTTGCACTGTGTATGGCAAAGGGAGCGCAATAGGGACTCTTCTTAGCAGAAAACAACTCTTGCTCGTAGGACCAGAAACTGCATGGGATTCAACTCCGTTTAGGACTGGGAAACAAACGCTAGCTCGCCTTACAAGAAACACACTCTGCTTTTGAGAAAACAGCACTCTTCTACTCTCCTGTGTTTCCTATAGGGCCAGAACAGTGAGCTTGCTCAGAACAAAAGAACTGTGCTTCCTACACACACGGGGCATATCTAGTTCAACTCTGCTTAGGAAACTGACAAGAACAGTAGCTTCTCTTCAGTCCAATACACTGCACTTGCTGGGAACAGACGCAAGTTCTATTTGCACTGTGTATGGCAATGGGAGCGCAATAGTGACTCTTCTTAGCAGAAAACAACTCTTGCTCGTAGGACCAGAAACTGCATGGGATTCAACTCCGTTTAGGACTGGGAAACAAACGCTAGCTCGCCTTACAAGAAACACACTCTGCTTTTGAGAAAACAGCACTCTTCTACTCTCCTGTGTTTCCTATAGGGCCAGAACAGTGAGCTTGCTCAGAACAAAAGAACTGTGCTTCCTACACACACGGGGCATATCTAGTTCAACTCTGCTTAGGAAACTGACAAGAACAGTAGCTTCTCTTCAGTCCAATACACTGCACTTGCTGGGAAAAGACGCAAGTGCTATTTGCACTGTGTATGGCAATGGGAGCGCAATAGTGACTCTTCTTAGCAGAAAACAACTCTTGATCGTAGGACCAGAAACTGCATGGGATTCAACTCCGTTTAGGACTGGGAAACAAACGCTAGCTCGCCTTACAAGAAACACACTCTGCTTTTGAGAAAACAGCACTCTTCTACTCTCCTGTGTTTCCTATAGGGCCAGAACAGTGAGCTTGCTCAGAACAAAAGAACTGTGCTTCCTACACTCACGGGGCATATCTAGTTCAACTCTGCTTAAGAAACTGACAAGAACAGTAGCTTCTCTTCAGTCCAATACACTGCACTTGCTGGGAACAGACGAAAGTGCTATTTGCACTGTGTATGGCAATGGGAGCACAATAGTGACTCTCCTTAGCAGAAAACAACTCTTGCTCGTAGGACCAGAAACTGCATGGGATTCAACTCCGTTTAGGACTGGGAAACAAACGCTAGCTCGCCTTACAAGAAACACACTCTGCTTTTGAGAAAACAGCACTCTTCTACTCTCCTGTGTTTCCTATAGGGCCAGAACAGTGAGCTTGCTCAGAACAAAAGAACTGTGCTTCCTACACACACGGGGCATATCTAGTTCAACTCTGCTTAGGAAACTGACAAGAACAGTAGCTTCTCTTCAGTCCAATACACTGCACTTGCTGGGAACAGACGCAAGTGCTATTTGCACTGTGTATGGCAATGGGAGCGCAATAGTGACTCTCCTTAGCAGAAAACAACTCTTGCTCGTAGGACCAGAAACTGCATGGGATTCAACTCCGTTTAGGACTGGGAAACAAACGCTAGCTCGCCTTACAAGAAACACACTCTGCTTTTGAGAAAACAGCACTCTTCTACTCTCCTGTGTTTCCTATAGGGCCAGAACAGTGAGCTTGCTCAGAACAAAAGAACTGTGCTTCCTACACACACGGGGCATATCTAGTTCAACTCTGCTTAGGAAACTGACAAGAACAGTAGCTTCTCTTCAGTCCAATACACTGTACTTGCTGGGAACAGACGCAAGTGCTATTTGCACTGTGTATGGCAATGGGAGCGCAATAGTGACTCTCCTTAGCAGAAAACAACTATTGCTCATAGGACCAGAAACTGCATGGGATTCAACTCCGTTTAGGACTGGGAAACAAACGCTAGCTCGCCTTACAAGAAACACACTCTGCTTTTGAGAAAACAGCACTCTTCTACTCTCCTGTGTTTCCTATAGGGCCAGAACAGTGAGCTTGCTCAGAACAAAAGAACTGTGCTTCCTACACTCACGGGGCATATCTAGTTCAACTCTGCTTAGGAAACTGACAAGAACAGTAGCTTCTCTTCAGTCCAATACACTGTAATTGCTGGGAACAGACGCAAGTGCTATTTGCACTGTGTATGGCAATGGGAGCGCAATAGTGACTCTTCTTAGCAGAAAACAACTCTTGCTCGTAGGACCAGAAACTGCATGGGATTCAACTCCGTTTAGGACTGGGAAACAAACGCTAGCTCGCCTTACAAGAAACACACTCTGCTTTTGAGAAAACAGCACTCTTCTACTCTCCTGTGTTTCCTATAGGGCCAGAACAGTGAGCTTGCTCAGAACAAAAGAACTGTGCTTCCTACACACACGGGGCATATCTAGTTCAACTCTGCTTAGGAAACTGACAAGAACAGTAGCTTCTCTTCAGTCCAATACACTGCACTTGCTGGGAACAGACGCAAGTGCTATTTGCACTGTGGATGGCAATGGGAGCGCAATAGTGACTCTCCGTAGCAGAAAACAACTCTTGCTCGTAGGACCAGAAACTGCATGGGATTCAACTCCGTTTAGGACTGGGAAACAAACGCTAGCTCGCCTTACAAGAAACACACTCTGCTTTTGAGAAAACAGCACTCTTCTACTCTCCTGTGTTTCCTATAGGGCCAGAACAGTGAGCTTGCTCAGAACAAAAGAACTGTGCTTCCTACACACACGGGGCATATCTAGTTCAACTCTGCTTAAGAAACTGACAAGAACAGTAGCTTCTCTTCAGTCCAATACACTGCACTTGCTGGGAACAGACGAAAGTGCTATTTGCACTGTGTATGGCAATGGGAGCACAATAGTGACTCTCCTTAGCAGAAAACAACTCTTGCTCGTAGGACCAGAAACTGCATGGGATTCAACTCCGTTTAGGACTGGGAAACAAACGCTAGCTCGCCTTACAAGAAACACACTCTGCTTTTGAGAAAACAGCACTCTTCTACTCTCCTGTGTTTCCTATAGGGCCAGAACAGTGAGCTTGCTCAGAACAAAAGAACTGTGCTTCCTACACACACGGGGCATATCTAGTTCAACTCTGCTTAGGAAACTGACAAGAACAGTAGCTTCTCTTCAGTCCAATACACTGTACTTGCTGGGAACAGACGCAAGTGCTATTTGCACTGTGTATGGCAATGGGAGCGCAATAGTGACTCTCCTTAGCAGAAAACAACTCTTGCTCATAGGACCAGAAACTGCATGGGATTCAACTCCGTTTAGGACTGGGAAACAAACGCTAGCTCGCCTTACAAGAAACACACTCTGCTTTTGAGAAAACAGCACTCTTCTACTCTCCTGTTTTTCCTGTAGGGCCAGAACAGTGAGCTTGCTCAGAACAAAAGAACTGTGCTTCCTACACTCACGGGGCATATCTAGTTCAACTCTGCTTAGGAAACTGACAAGAACAGTAGCTTCTCTTCAGTCCAATACACTGCACTTGCTGGGAACAGACGCAAGTGCTATTTGCACTGTGTATGGCAATGGGAGCGCAATAGTGACTCTTCTTAGCAGAAAACAACTCTTGCTCGTAGGACCAGAAACTGCATGGGATTCAACTCCGTTTAGGACTGGGAAACAAACGCTAGCTCGCCTTACAAGAAACACACTCTGCTTTTGAGAAAACAGCACTCTTCTACTCTCCTGTGTTTCCTATAGGGCCAGAACAGTGAGCTTGCTCAGAACAAAAGAACTGTGCTTCCTACACACACGGGGCATATCTAGTTCAACTCTGCTTAGGAAACTGACAAGAACAGTAGCTTCTCTTCAGTCCAATACACTGCACTTGCTGGGAACAGACGCAAGTGCTATTTGCACTGTGTATGGCAAAGGGAGCGCAATAGTGACTCTTCTTAGCAGAAAACAACTCTTGCTCGTAGGACCAGAAACTGCATGGGATTCAACTCCGTTTAGGACTGGGAAACAAACGCTAGCTCGCCTTACAAGAAACACACTCTGCTTTTGAGAAAACAGCACTCTTCTACTCTCCTGTGTTTCCTATAGGGCCAGAACAGTGAGCTTGCTCAGAACAAAAGAACTGTGATTACTACACACACGGGGCATATCTAGTTCAACTCTGCTTCGGAAACTGACAAGAACAGTAGCTTCTCTTCAGTCCAATACACTGCACTCGCTGGGAACAGACGCAAGTGCTATTTGCACTGTGTATGGCAATGGGAGCGCAATAGTGACTCTTCTTAGCAGAAAACAACTCTTGCTCGTAGGACCAGAAACTGCATGGGATTCAACTCCGTTTAGGACTGGGAAACAAACGCTAGCTCGCCTTACAAGAAACACACTCTGCTTTTGAGAAAACAGCACTCTTCTACTCTCCTGTGTTTCCTATAGGGCCAGAACAGTGAGCTTGCTCAGAACAAAAGAACTGTGCTTCCTACACACACGGGGCATATCTAGTTCAACTCTGCTTAGGATACTGACAAGAACAGTAGCTTCTCTTCAGTCCAATACACTGCACTTGCTGGGAACAGACGCAAGTGCTATTTGCACTGTGTATGGCAATGGGAGCGCAATAGTGACTCTCCTTAGCAGAAAACAACTCTTGCTCGTAGGACCAGAAACTGCATGGGATTCAACTCCGTTTAGGACTGGGAAACAAACGCTAGCTCGCCTTACAAGAAACACACTCTGCTTTTGAGAAAACAGCACTCTTCTACTCTCCTGTGTTTCCTATAGGGCCAGAACAGTGAGCTTGCTCAGAACAAAAGAACTGTGCTTCCTACACACACGGGGCATATCTAGTTCAACTCTGCTTAGGAAACTGACAAGAACAGTAGCTTCTCTTCAGTCCAATACACTGCACTTGCTGGGAAAAGACGCAAGTGCTATTTGCACTGTGTATGGCAATGGGAGCGCAATAGTGACTCTTCTTAGCAGAAAACAACTCTTGCTCGTAGGACCAGAAACTGCATGGGATTCAACTCCGTTTAGGACTGGGAAACAAACGCTAGCTCGCCTTACAAGAAACACACTCTGCTTTTGAGAAAACAGCACTCTTCTACTCTCCTGTGTTTCCTATAGGGCCAGAACAGTGAGCTTGCTCAGAACAAAAGAACTATGCGTCCTACACACACGGGGCATATCTAGTTCAACTCTGCTTAGGAAACTGACAAGAACAGTAGCTTCTCTTCAGTCCAATACACTGCACTTGCTGGGAACAGACGCAAGTGCTATTTGCACTGTGTATGGCAATGGGAGCGCAATAGTGACTCTCCTTAGCAGAAAACAACTCTTGCTCGTAGGACCAGAAACTGCATGGGATTCAACTCTGTTTAGGACTGGGAAACAAACGCTAGCTCGCCTTACAAGAAACACACTCTGCTTTTGAGAAAACAGCACTCTTCTACTCTCCTGTGTTTCCTATAGGGCCAGAACAGTGAGCTTGCTCATAACAAAAGAACTGTGCTTCCTACACACACGGGGCAAATCTAGTTCAACTCTGCTTAGGAAACTGACAAGAACAGTAGCTTCTCTTCAGTCCAATACACTGCACTTGCTGGGAACAGACGCAAGTGCTATTTGCACTGTGTATGGCAATGGGAGCGCAATAGTGACTCTTAGCAGAAAACATCTCTTGCTCGTAGGACCAGAAACTGCATGGGATTCAACTCCGTTTAGGACTGGGAAACAAACGCTAGCTCGCCTTACAAGAAACACACTCTGCTTTTGAGAAAACAGCAATCTTCTACTCTCCTGTGTTTCCTATAGGGCCAGAACAGTGAGCTTGCTCAGAACAAAAGAACTGTGCTTCCTACACACACGGGGTATATCTAGTTCAACTCTGCTTAGGAAACTGACAAGAACAGTAGCTTCTCTTCAGTCCAATACACTGTACTTGCTGGGAACAGACGCAAGTGCTATTTGCACTGTGTATGGCAATGGGAGCGCAATAGTGACTCTCCTTAGCAGAAAACAACTCTTGCTCGTAGGACCAGAAACTGCATGGGATTCAACTCCGTTTAGGACTGGGAAACAAACGCTAGCTCGCCTTACAAGAAACACACTCTGCTTTTGAGAAAACAGCACTCTTCTACTCTCCTGTGTTTCCTATAGGGCCAGAACAGTGAGCTTGCTCAGAACAAAAGAACTGTGCTTCCTACACACACGGGGCATATCTAGTTCAACTCTGCTTAGGAAACTGACAAGAACAGTAGCTTCTCTTCAGTCCAATACACTGCACTTGCTGGGAACAGACACAAGTGCTATTTGCACTGTGTATGGCAATGGGAGCGCAATAGTGACTCTCCTTAGCAGAAAACAACTCTTGCTCGTAGGACCAGAAACTGCATGGGATTCAACTCCGTTTAGGACTGGGAAACAAACGCTAGCTCGCCTTACAAGAAACACACTCTGCTTTTGAGAAAACAGCACTCTTCTACTCTCCTGTGTTTCCTATAGGGCCAGAACAGTGAGCTTGCTCAGAACAAAAGAACTGTGCTTCCTACACTCACGGGGCATATCTAGTTCAACTCTGCTTAGGAAACTGACAAGAACAGTAGCTTCTCTTCAGTCCAATACACTGCACTTGCTGGGAACAGACGCAAGTGCTATTTGCACTGTGTATGGCAATGGGAGCACAATAGTGACTCTCCTTAGCAGAAAACAACTCTTGCTCGTAGGACCAGAAACTGCATGGGATTCAACTCCGTTTAGGACTGGGAAACAAACGCTAGCTCGCCTTACAAGAAACACACTCTGCTTTTGAGAAAACAGCACTCTTCTACTCTCCTGTGTTTCCTATAGGGCCAGAACAGTGAGCTTGCTCAGAACAAAAGAACTGTGCTTCCTACACACACGGGGCATATCTAGTTCAACTCTGCTTAGGAAACTGACAAGAACAGTAGCTTCTCTTCAGTCCAATACACTGCACTTGCTGGGAACAGACGCAAGTGCTATTTGCACTGTGTATGGCAATGGGAGCGCAATAGTGACTCTTCTTAGCAGAAAACAACTCTTGCTCGTAGGACCAGAAACTGCATGGGATTCAACTCCGTTTAGGACTGGGAAACAAACGCTAGCTCGCCTTACAAGAAACACACTCTGCTTTTGAGAAAACAGCACTCTTCTACTCTCCTGTGTTTCCTATAGGGCCAGAACAGTGAGCTTGCTCAGAACAAAAGAACTGTGCTTCCTACACACACGGGGCATATCTAGTTCAACTCTGCTTAGGAAACTGACAAGAACAGTAGCTTCTCTTCAGTCCAATACACTGTACTTGCTGGGAACAGACGCAAGTGCTATTTGCACTGTGTATGGCAAGGGGAGCGCAATAGTGACTCTCCTTAGCAGAAAACAACTCTTGCTCGTAGGACCAGAAACTGCATGGGATTCAACTCCGTTTAGGTCTGGGAAACAAACGCTAGCTCGCCTTACAAGAAACACACTCTGCTTTTGAGAAAACAGCACTCTTCTACTCTCCTGTGTTTCCTATAGGGCCAGAACAGTGAGCTTGCTCAGAACAAAAGAACTGTGCTTCCTACACACACGGGGCATATCTAGTTCAACTCTGTTTAGGAAACTGACAAGAACAGTAGCTTCTCTTCAGTCCAATACACTGTACTTGCTGGGAACAGACGCAAGTGCTATTTGCACTGTGTATGGCAATGGGAGCGCAATAGTGACTCTCCTTAGCAGAAAACAACTCTTGCTCATAGGACCAGAAACTGCATGGGATTCAACTCCGTTTAGGACTGGGAAACAAACGCTAGCTCGCCTTACAAGAAACACACTCTGCTTTTGAGAAAACAGCACTCTTCTACTCTCCTGTGTTTCCTGTAGGGCCAGAACAGTGAGCTTGCTCAGAACAAAAGAACTGTGCTTCCTACACTCACGGGGCATATCTAGTTCAACTCCGCTTAGGAAACTGACAAGAACAGTAGCTTCTCTTCAGTCCAATACACTGCACTTGCTGGGAACAGACGCAAGTGCTATTTGCACTGTGTATGGCAATGGGAGCGCAATAGTGACTCTTCTTAGCAGAAAACAACTCTTGCTCGTAGGACCAGAAACTGCATGGGATTCAACTCCGTTTAGGACTGAGAAACAAATGCTAGCTCGCCTTACAAAAAACACACTCTGCTTTTGAGAAAACAGCACTCTTCTACTCTCCTGTGTTTCCTATAGGGCCAGAACAGTGAGCTTGCTCAGAACAAAAGAACTGTGCTTCCTACACACACGGGGCATATCTAGTTCAACTCTGCTTAGGAAACTGACAAGAACAGTAGCTTCTCTTCAGTCCAATACACTGCACTCGCTGGGAACAGACGCAAGTGCTATTTGCACTGTGTATGGCAATGGGAGCGCAATAGTGACTCTTCTTAGCAGAAAACAACTCTTGCTCGTAGGACCAGAAACTGCATGGGATTCAACTCCGTTTAGGACTGGGAAACAAACGCTAGCTCGCCTTACAAGAAACACACTCTGCTTTTGAGAAAACAGCACTCTTCTACTCTCCTGTGTTTCCTATAGGGCCAGAACAGTGAGCTTGCTCAGAACAAAAGAACTGTGCTTCCTACACACAGGGGGCATATCTAGTTCAACTCTGCTTAGGATACTGACAAGAACAGTAGCTTCTCTTCAGTCCAATACACTGCACTTGCTGGGAACAGACGCAAGTGCTATTTGCACTGTGTATGGCAATGGGAGCACAATAGTGACTCTCCTTAGCAGAAAACAACTCTTGCTCGTAGGACCAGAAACTGCATGGGATTCAACTCCGTTTAGGACTGGGAAACAAACGCTAGCTCGCCTTACAAGAAACACACTCTGCTTTTGAGAAAACAGCACTCTTCTACTCTCCTGTGTTTCCTATAGGGCCAGAACAGTGAGCTTGCTCAGAACAAAAGAACTGTGCTTCCTACACACACGGGGCATATCTAGTTCAACTCTGCTTAGGAAACTGACAAGAACAGTAGCTTCTCTTCAGTCCAATACACTGCACTTGCTGGGAAAAGACGCAAGTGCTATTTGCACTGTGTATGGCAATGGGAGCGCAATAGTGACTCTTCTTAGCAGAAAACAACTCTTGCTCGTAGGACCAGAAACTGCATGGGATTCAACTCCGTTTAGGACTGGGAAACAAACGCTAGCTCGCCTTACAAGAAACACACTCTGCTTTTGAGAAAACAGCACTCTTCTACTCTCCTGTGTTTCCTATAGGGCCAGAACAGTGAGCTTGCTCAGAACAAAAGAACTATGCTTCCTACACACACGGGGCATATCTAGTTCAACTCTGCTTAGGAAACTGACAAGAACAGTAGCTTCTCTTCAGTCCAATACACTGCACTTGCTGGGAACAGACGCAAGTTCTCTTTGCACTGTGTATGGCAATGGGAGCACAATAGTGACTCTACTTAGCAGAAAACAACTCTTGCTCGTAGGACCAGAAACTGCACGGGATTCAACTCCGTTTAGGACTGGGAAACAAACGCTAGCTTGCCTTACAAGAAACACACTCTGCTTTTGAGAAAACAGCACTCTTCTACTCTCCTGTGTTTCCTATAGGGCCAGAACAGTGAGCTTGCTCAGAACAAAAGAACTGTGCTTCCTACACACACGGGGCATATCTAGTTCAACTCTGCTTAGGAAACTGACAAGAACAGTAGCTTCTCTTCAGTCCAATACACTGTACTTGCTGGGAACAGACGCAAGTGCTATTTGCACTGTGTATGGCAATGGGAGCGCAATAGTGACTCTCCTTAGCAGAAAACAACTCTTGCTCGTAGGACCAGAAACTGCATGGGATTCAACTCCGTTTAGGTCTGGGAAACAAACGCTAGCTCGCCTTACAAGAAACACACTCTGCTTTTGAGAAAACAGCACTCTTCTACTCTCCTGTGTTTCCTATAGGGCCAGAACAGTGAGCTTGCTCAGAACAAAAGAACTGTGCTTCCTACACACACGGGGCATATCTAGTTAAACTCTGCTTAGGAAACTGACAAGAACAGTAGCTTCTCTTCAGTCCAATACACTGCACTTGCTGGGAACAGACACAAGTGCTATTTGCACTGTGTATGGCAATGGGAGCGCAATAGTGACTCTTCTTAGCAGAAAACAACTCTTGCTCGTAGGACCAGAAACTGCATGGGATTCAACTCCGTTTAGGACTGGGAAACAAACGCCAGCTCGCCTTACAAGAAACACACTCTGCTTTTGAGAAAACAGCACTCTTCTACTCTCCTGTGTTTCCTATAGGGCCAGAACAGTGAGCTTGCTCAGAACAAAAGAACTGTGCTTCCTACACACACGGGGCATATCTAGTTCAACTCTGCTTAAGAAACTGACAAGAACAGTAGCTTCTCTTCAGTCCAATACACTGCACTTACTGGGAACAGACGCAAGTGCTATTTGCACTGTGTATGGCAATGGGAGCGCAATAGTGACTCTCCTTAGCAGAAAACAACTCTTGCTCGTAGGACCAGAAACTGCATGGGATTCAACTCCGTTTAGGACTGGGAAACAAACGCTAGCTGGCCTTACAAGAAACTCACTCTGCTTTTGAGAAAACAGCACTCTTCTACTCTCCTGTGTTTCCTATAGGGCCAGAACAGTGAGCTTGCTCAGAACAAAAGAAGTGTGCTTCCTACACACACGGGGCATATCTAGTTCAACTCTGCTTAGGAAACTGACAAGAACAGTAGCTTCTCTTCAGTCCAATACACTGCACTTGCTGGGAACAGACGCAAGTGCTATTTGCACTGTGTATGGCAATGGGAGCGCAATAGTGACTCTCCTTAGCATAAAACAACTCTTGCTCATAGGACCAGAAACTGCATGGGATTCAACTCCGTTTAGGACTGGGAAACAAACGCTAGCTCGCCTTACAAGAAACACACTCTGCTTTTGAGAAAACAGCACTCTTCTACTCTCCTGTTTTTCCTGTAGGGCCAGAACAGTGAGCTTGCTCAGAACAAAAGAACTGTGCTTCCTACACTCACGGGGCATATCTAGTTCAACTCTGCTTAGGAAACTGACAAGAACAGTAGCTTCTCTTCAGTCCAATACACTGTACTTGCTGGGAACAGACGCAAGTGCTATTTGCACTGTGTATGGCAATGGGAGCGCAATAGTGACTCTCCTTAGCAGAAAACAACTCTTGCTTGTAGGACCAGAAACTGCATGGGGATTCAACTCCGTTTAGGTCTGGGAAACAAACGCTAGCTCGCCTTACAAGAAACACACTCTGCTTTTGAGAAAACAGCACTCTTCTACTCTCCTGTGTTTCCTATAGGGCCAGAACAGTGAGCTTGCTCAGAACAAAAGAACTGTGCTTCCTACACACACGGGGCATATCTAGTTCAACTCTGCTTAGGAAACTGACAAGAACAGTAGCTTCTCTTCAGTCCAATACACTGCACTTGCTGGGAACAGACGCAAGTGCTATTTGCACTGTGTATGGCAATGGGAGCGCAATAGTGACTCTCCTTAGCAGAAAACAACTCTTGCTCGTAGGACCAGAAACTGCATGGGATTCAACTCCGTTTAGGACTGGGAAACAAACGCTAGCTCGCCTTACAAGAAACACACTCTGCTTTTGAGAAAACAGCACTCTTCTACTCTCCTGTGTTTCCTATAGGGCCAGAACAGTGAGATTGCTCAGAACAAAAGAACTGTGCTTCCTACACACACGGGGCATATCTAGTTCAACTCTGCTTAGGAAACTGACAAGAACAGTAGCTTCTCTTCAGTCCAATACACTGCACTTGCTGGGAACAGACGCAAGTGCTATTTGCACTGTGTATGGCAAAGGGAGCGCAATAGTGACTCTTCTTAGCAGAAAACAACTCTTGCTCGTAGGACCAGAAACTGCATGGGATTCAACTCCGTTTAGGACTGGGAAACAAACGCTAGCTCGCCTTACAAGAAACACACTCTGCTTTTGAGAAAACAGCACTCTTCTACTCTCCTGTGTTTCCTATAGGGCCAGAACAGTGAGCTTGCTCAGAACAAAAGAACTGTGCTTCCTACACACACGGGGCATATCTAGTTCAACTCTGCTTAGGAAACTGACAAGAACAGTAGCTTCTCTTCAGTCCAATACACTGCACTCGCTGGGAACAGACGCAAGTGCTATTTGCACTGTGTATGGCAATGGGAGCGCAATAGTGACTCTTCTTAGCAGAAAACAACTCTTGCTCGTAGGACCAGAAACTGCATGGGATTCAACTCCGTTTAGGACTGGGAAACAAACGCTAGCTCGCCTTACAAGAAACACACTCTGCTTTTGAGAAAACAGCACTCTTCTACTCTCCTGTGTTTCCTATAGGGCCAGAACAGTGAGCTTGCTCAGAACAAAAGAACTGTGCTTCCTACACACAGGGGGCATATCTAGTTCAACTCTGCTTAGGATACTGACAAGAACAGTAGCTTCTCTTCAGTCCAATACACTGCACTTGCTGGGAACAGACGCAAGTGCTATTTGCACTGTGTATGGCAATGGGAGCGCAATAGTGACTCTCCTTAGCAGAAAACAACTCTTGCTCGTAGGACCAGAAACTGCATGGGATTCAACTCCGTTTAGGACTGGGGAAACAAACGCTAGCTCGCCTTACAAGAAACACACTCTGCTTTTGAGAAAACAGCACTCTTCTACTCTCCTGTGTTTCCTATAGGGCCAGAACAGTGAGCTTGCTCAGAACAAAAGAACTGTGCTTCCTACACACACGGGGCATATCTAGTTCAACTCTGCTTAGGAACTGACAAGAACAGTAGCTTCTCTTCAGTCCAATACACTGTACTTGCTGGGAAAAGACGCAAGTGCTATTTGCACTGTGTATGGCAATGGGAGCGCAATAGTGACTCTCCTTAGCAGAAAACAACTCTTGCTCGTAGGACCAGAAACTGCATGGGATTCAACTCCGTTTAGGACTGGAAACAAACGCTAGCTCGCCTTACAAGAAACACACTCTGCTTTTGAGAAAACAGCACTCTTCTACTCTCCTGTGTTTCCTATAGGGCCAGAACAGTGAGCTTGCTCAGAACAAAAGAACTGTGCTTCCTACACACACGGGGCATATCTAGTTCAACTCTGCTTAGGAAACTGACAAGAACAGTAGCTTCTCTTCAGTCCAATACACTGCACTTGCTGGAAACAGACACAAGTGCTATTTGCACTGTGTATGGCAATGGGAGCGCAATAGTGACTCTCCTTAGCAGAAAACAACTCTTGCTCGTAGGACCAGAAACTGCATGGGATTCAACTCCGTTTAGGACTGGGAAACAAACGCTAGCTCGCCTTACAAGAAACACACTCTGCTTTTGAGAAAACAGCACTCTTCTACTCTCCTGTGTTTCCTATAGGGCCAGAACAGTGAGCTTGCTCAGAACAAAAGAACTGTGCTTCCTACACACACGGGGCATATCTAGTTCAACTCTGCTTAGGAAACTGACAAGAACAGTAGCTTCTCTTCAGTCCAATACACTGCACTTGCTGGGAACAGACGCAAGTGCTATTTGCACTGTGTATGGCAATGGGAGCGCAATAGTGACTCTTCTTAGCAGAAAACAACTCTTGCTCGTAGGACCAGAAACTGCATGGGATTCAACTCCGTTTAGGACTGGGAAACAAACGCTAGCTCGCCTTACAAGAAACACACTCTGCTTTTGAGAAAACAGCACTCTTCTACTCTCCTGTGTTTCCTATAGGGCCAGAACAGTGAGCTTGCTCAGAACCAAAGAACTGTGCTTCCTACACACACGGGGTATATCTAGTTCAACTCTGCTTAGGAAACTGACAAGAACAGTAGCTTCTCTTCAGTCCAATACACTGCACTTGCTGGGAACAGACGCAAATGCTATTTGCATTGTGTATGGCAATGGGAGCGCAATAGTGACTCTGCTAGTCAGAAAACAACTCTTGCTCGTAGGACCAGAAACTGCATGGGATTCAACTCCGTTTAGGACTGGGAAACAAACGCTAGCTCGCCTTACAAGAAACACACTCTGCTTTGAGAAAACAGCACTCTTCTACTCTCCTGTGTTTCCTATAGGGCCAGAACAGTGAGCTTGCTCAGAACAAAAGAACTGTGCTTCCTACACACACGGGGCATATCTAGTTCAACTCTGCTTAGGAAACTGACAAGAACAGTAGCTTCTCTTCAGTCCAATACACTGCACTTGCTGGGAACAGACGCAAGTGCTCTTTGCACTGTGTATGGCAATGGGAGCACAATAGTGACTCTACTTAGCAGAAAAGAACTCTTGCTCGTAGGACCAGAAACTGCACGGGAGTCAACTCCGTTTAGGACTGGGAAACAAACGCTAGCTCGCCTTACAAGAAACACACTCTGCTTTTGAGAAAACAGCACTCTTCTACTCTCCTGTGTTTCCTATAGGGCCAGAACAGTGAGCTTGCTCAGAACAAAAGAACTGTGCTTCCTACACACACGGGGCATATCTAGTTCAACTCTGCTTAGGAAACTGACAAGAACAGTAGCTTCTCTTCAGTCCAATACACTGTACTTGCTGGGAACAGACGCAAGTGCTATTTGCACTGTGTATGGCAATGGGAGCGCATAGTGACTCTCCTTAGCAGAAAACAACTCTTGCTCGTAGGACCAGAAACTGCATGGGATTCAACTCCGTTTAGGTCTGGAAACAAACGCTAGCTCGCCTTACAAGAAACACACTCTGCTTTTGAGAAAACAGCACTCTTCTACTCTCCTGTGTTTCCTATAGGGCCAGAACAGTGAGCTTGCTCAGAACAAAAGAACTGTGCTTCCTACACACACGGGGCATATCTAGTTCAACTCTGTTTAGGAAACTGACAAGAACAGTAGCTTCTCTTCAGTCCAATACACTGCACTTGCTGGGAACAGACGCAAGTGCTATTTGCACTGTGTATGGCAATGGGAGCGCAATAGTGACTCTTCTTAGCAGAAAACAACTCTTGCTCGTAGGACCAGAAACTGCATGGGATTCAACTCCGTTTAGGACTGGGAAACAAACGCTAGCTCGCCTTACAAGAAACACACTCTGCTTTTGAGAAAACAGCACTCTTCTACTCTCCTGTGTTTCCTATAGGGCCAGAACAGTGAGCTTGCTCAGAACAAAAGAAGTGTGCTTCCTACACACACGGGGCATATCTAGTTCAACTCTGCTTAGGAAACTGACAAGAACAGTAGCTTCTCTTCAGTCCAATACACTGCACTTGCTGGGAACAGACGCAAATGCTATTTGCATTGTGTATGGCAATGGGAGCGCAATAGTGACTCTGCTAGGCAGAAAACAACTCTTGCTCGTAGGACCAGAAACTGCATGGGATTCAACTCCGTTTAGGACTGGGAAACAAACGCTAGCTCGCCTTACAAGAAACACACTCTGCTTTTGAGAAAACAGCACTCTTCTACTCTCCTGTGTTTCCTATAGGGCCAGAACAGTGAGCTTGCTCAGAACAAAAGAACTGTGCTTCCTACACACACGGGGCATATCTAGTTCAACTCTGCTTAGGAAAA
>NW_026737143.1:0-49177 GCF_949786415.1 Peromyscus eremicus | reverse complement strand
TCACTGTACTTGCTGGGACAGACGGGAGTGCTATTTGCACTGTGTATGGCACTGGGAGCGCAATAGTGACTTTCCTTACCAGAAAACAACTCTTGCTTGTAGGACCAAACACTGGATGTGATTCAACTCCATTTAGGAATGGGAAACAAACGCTAGCTTGCCTTACAAGAAACACACTCTGCTTTTGAGAAAAGAGCAATCTTCTAATCTAATGTGTTTCCTATGGGGTCCGAACAGTGAGCTTGCTCAGAACAAAAGAACTGTGCTTCCTACACACACGGGCCATATCTAGTTCAACTCTGCTTAGGAAACTGACAAGAACGGTAGCTCCGCTTCAGTCCAATACACTGTACTAGCTGGGAAAAGACGCGAGTGCTATTTGCACTGTGTATGGCAATAGGAGCACAATAGTGACTCTTCTCATCAGAAAACAACTCTTACTCGTAGGACAAGAAACTGCATGGGATTCAACTCCATTTCTGACTGGGAAACAAACACCAGCTCGCCTTACAAGAAAGACTCTCTGATTTTGAGAAAAGAGCACTCTTCTACTCTACTGTGTTTCCTATGGGGTCCGAATAGTGAGCTTGCTCAGAAAAAAAGAACTGTGATTCCTACACACACGGAACATATCTCGTTCAACTCTGCTTAGGAAACTGACAAGAACAGTAGCTCCGCTTCAGTCCAATACACTGTACTTGCTGGGAACAGACACGAGTGCTATTTGCACTGTGTATGTAAATGGGAGCGCAATAGTGACTTTCCTTACCAGAAAACAACTCTTGGTCGTAGGACCAAAAACTGCATGTGATTCAACTCCATTTAGGACTGGGAAACAAACGCTAGATCGCCTTACAAAAAACACACTCTGCTTTTAAGAAAAGAGCACTCTTCTACTCTACTGTGTTTCCTATAGGGCCAGAACAGTTGAGCTTGCTCAGAACAAAAGATCTGTGCTTCCTACACACAGGGGCCATATCTAGTTATACTCTGCTTAGAAAACTGACAAGAACAGTAGCTCCTCTTCAGTCCAATACACTGTACATGCTGGGAACAGACGCCAGGGCTATTTGCCCTTTGTATGACAATGGGAGCACAATAGTGACTCTTCTTACCAGAAAACAACTCTTGCTCGTAGGACCAAAAACTGGATGTGATTCAACTCCATTTAGGACTGGGAAACAAACGCTAGCTCGCCTTACAAAAAACACACTCTGCTTTTGAGAAAAGAGCACTCTTCTACTCTACTGTGTTTCCTAGGGAGTCTGAACAGTGAGCTTGCTCAGAACAAAAGAACTGTGCTTCCTACACACTAGGGCCATATCTAGTTCATCTCTGCTTAGGAAACTGACAAGAACAGTAGCTCCGCTTCAGTCCAATACACTGTACTTGCTGGGAACAGACGCCAGTGCTATTTGTACTGTGTATGGAAATGGGAGCGCAATAGTGACTTTCCTTAAAAGAGAACACCTCTTGCTCCTAGGAACAGAAACTGCATGGGATTCAACTCCATTTCTGACTGGGAAACAAACACTAGCTCGCCTTACAAGAAACTCACTCTGCTTTTGAGAAAAGAGCACTCTTCTACACTACTGTGTTTCCTATGGGGTCCGAACAGTGAGCTTGCTCAGAACAAAAGAACTGTGCTTCCTACACACACGGGCCATATCTAGTTCAACTCTGCTTAGGAAACTGACAAGAACAGTAGCTCCACTTCAGTCCAATACACTGTACTTGCTGGGAACAGACGCCAGGGCTATTTGCCCTTTGTATGACAATGGGAGCACAATAGTGACTCTTCTTACCAGAAAACAACTCTTGCTCGTAGGACCAAAAACTGGATGTTATTCAACTCCATTTAGGACTGGGAAACAAACGCTAGCTCTCCTTACAAGAAACACACTCTGCTTTGAGAAAAGAGCACTCTTCTACTCTACTGTGTTTCCTATGGGGTCCAAATAATGAGCTTGCTCAGAACAAAAGAGCTGTGCTTCCTACACACAGGGGCCATATCTAGTTCAACTCTGCTTAGGAAACTGACAAGAACAGTAGCTACGCTTCAGTCCAATACACTGTACGTGCTGGGAACAGACTCGAGTGCTATTTGCACTGTGTATGTAAATGGGAGCGCAATAGTGACTTTCCTTACCAGAAAACACCTCTTGCTCGTAGGACAAAATACTGCATGTGATTCAAATCCATTTAGGACTGGGAAACAAACGCTAGCTCGCCTTACAAAAAACACACTCTGCTTTTGAGAAAAGAGCACTCTTCTACTCTACTGTGTTTCCTAGGGAGTCTGAACAGTGAGCTTGCTCAGAACAAAAGAACTGTGCTTCCTACACACACGGGCCATATCTAGTTCATCTCTGCTTAGGAAACTGACAAGAACATTGGCTCTGCTTCAGTCCAATACACTGTACTTGCTGGGAACAGACGCCAGTGCTATTTGTACTGTGTATGGAAATGGGAGCGCAATAGTGACTTTCCTTACCAGAGAACAACTCTTGCTCCTAGGACCAGAAACTGCATGGGATTCAACTCCATTTCTGACTGGGAAACAAACACTAGCTCGCCTTACAAGAAACACACTCTGCTTTTTTCTGCTTTTGAGAAAAGAGCACTCTTCTACTCTACTGTGTTTCCTATGGGGTCCGAACAGTGAGCTTGCTCAGAACAAAAGAACTGTGCTTCCTACACACACGGGCCATATCTAGTTCAACTCTGCTTAGGAAACTGACAAAAACAGTAGCTCCACTTCAGTCCAATACACTGTACTTGCTGGGAACAGATGCGAGTGCTATTTGCACTGTGTACGGCAATGGGAGCGCAATAGTGACTTTCCTTACCAGAAAATAACTCTTGCTCGTAGGACCAAAAACTGCATGTGATTCAACTCCATTTAGGACTGGGAAACAAACGGTAGCTCGCCTTACAAAAAACACACTCTGCTTTTGAGAAAAGAGCACTCTTCTACTCTACTGTGTTTACTATAGGGCCAGAAGAGTGAGCTTGCTCAGAACAAAAGAACTGTGCTTCCTACAAATACTGCCATATCTAGTTCAATTCTGCTTAGGAAACTGAAAAGAACAGTAGCTCCTGTTCAGTCCAATACACTGTACATGCTGTGAACAGATGCCAGAGCTATATGCCCTGTGTGTGACAATGGGAGCACAATAGTGACTTTCCTTACCAGAAAACAACTCTTGGTCTTAGGACCAAAAACTGCATGTGATTCAACTCCATTTAGGACTGGGAAACAAACGCTAGCTCACCTTACAAAAAACACACTCTGCTTTTGAGAAAAGAGCACTCTTCTACTCTACTGTGTATCCTATAGGGTCCGAACAGTGAGCTTGCTCAGAAAAAAAGAACTGTGCTTCCTAAACACAGGGGCCATATCCAGTTCAACTCTGCTTAGGAAACTGAAAAGAACAGTAGCTCCTGTTCAGTCCCATACACTGTACATGCTGGGAACAGACGCCAGTGCTATTTTCCCTTTGTATGACAATGGGAGCGCAATAGTGACTCTTATTACCAGAAAACAACTCTTGCTCGTAGGACCAGAAACTGCATGTGATTCAACTCCATTTAGGACTGGGAAACAAACGCTACCTCGCCTAACAAGAAACACACTCTGCTTTTGAGAAAAGAGCACTCTTCTACTCTACTGTGTATCCTATGGGGTCCGAACAGTGAGCTTGCTCAGAAAAAAAGAACTGTGCTTCCTACACACAGGGGCCATATCTAGTTCAACTCTGCTTAGGAAACTGACAAGAACAGTAGCTCTGCTTCAGTCCAATACACTGTACTTGCTGGGAAGAGACGCGAGTGCTATTTACACTGTGTATGGCAATGGGAGCGCAACAGTGACTTTATTACCAGAAAACAACTCTTGCTCATAGGACCAAAAACTGCATGTGATTCAACTCCATTTAGGACTGGGAAACAAACGCTAGCTCGCCTTACAAGAAACACACTCTGCTTTTGAGAAAAGAGCACTCTTCTACTCTACTGTGTTTCCTATGGGGTCCGAAAAGTGAGCTTGCTCAGAACAAAAGAACTGTGCTTCCTACACACACGGGCCATATCTAGTTCAACTCTGCTTAGGAAACTGATAAGAACAGTAGCTCCTCTTCAGTCCAATACACTGTACTTGCTGGGAACAGACGCGAGTGCTATTGGCACTGTGTATGGCAATGGGAGCACAATAGTGACTTTTCTTACCAGAAAACAACTCTTGCTCGTAGTACCAGAAACTGCATGTGATTCAGCTCCATTTAGGACTGGGAAACAAACACTAGCTCGCCTTAAAAGAAACACACTCTGCTTTTGAGAAAAGAGCACTCTTCTACTCTACTATGTTTCCTATTGGTCCGAATAGTGAGCTTGCTCAGAACAAAAGAACTGTGCTTCCTACACACAGGGGCCATATCTAGTTCAACTCTGCTTCGGAAACTGACAAGAACAGTAGCTACGTTTCAGTCCAATACACTGTACTTGCTGGGAACAGACGCGAGTGCTATTTGCACTGTGTATGGAAATGGGAGCACAATAGTGACTTTCTTTACCAGAAAACAACTCTTGCTCGTAGGACCAGAAACTGCATGGGATTCAACTCCATTTCTAACTGGGAAACAAACACTAGCTCGCCTTACAAGAAACACACTCTGCTTTTGAGAAAAGAGCACTCTTCTACTTTACTGTGTTTCCTATGGGGTCCGAACAGTGAGCTTGCTCAGAACAAAAGAACTGTGCTTCCTACACACATGGGCCATATCTAGTTCAACTCTGCTTAGGAAACTGACAAGAACAGTTGCTCCGCCTCAGTCCAATTCACTGAAATTGCTGGGAACAGACGCGAGTGCTATTTGCACTGTGTATGGAAATGGGAGCACAATAGTGACTTTCCTTACCAGAAAACAACTCTTGGTCGGAGAACCAAAAACTGCATGTGATTCAACTCCATTTAGGACTGGGAAACAAACGCTAGCTTGCCTTACAAGAAACACACTCTGCTTTTGAGAAAAGAGCACTCTTCTACTCTGCTGTATTTCCTAGGGGGTCTGAACAGTGAGCTTGCTCAGAACAAAAGAACTGTGCTTCTTACACACGTGGGCCACATCTAGTTCATCTCTGCTTAGGAAACTGACAAGAACGGTAGCTCCGCTTCAGTCCAATACACTGTACTTGCTGGGAACAGACGCGAGTGCTATTTGCACTGTGTATGGAAATGGGAGCGCAATAGTGACTTTCCTTACCAGAAAACACCTCTTGCTCGTAGGACCAGAAACTGCATGGGATTCAACTCCATTTCTGACTGGGAAACAAACACTAGCTCGCCTTACTAGAAACACACTCTGCTTTTGAGAAAAGAGCACTCTTCTACTCTACTGTGTTTCCTAAGGAGTTTGAACAGTGAGCTTGCTCAGAACAAAAGAACTGTGCTTCCTACACACACGGGCCATATCTAGTTCAAATCTGCTTAGGAAACTGAAAAGAACAGTAGCTCCGCTTCATTCCAATACACGGTACTTGCTGGGAACAGATACGAGTGCTATTTGCACTGTGTATTGCAATGGGAGCGCAATAGTGACTTTCCTTACCAGAAAACAACTCTTGCTCGAAGGACCAAAAACTGCATGTGATTCAACTCCATTTAGGACTGGGAAACAAACGCTAGCTCGCCTTACAAGAAACACACTCTGCTTTGGAGAAAAGAGCACTCTTCTACTGTACTGTGTTTCTTATAGGGCCAGAAGTGTGAGCTTGCTCAGAAGAAAAGAACTGTGCTTCCTACAAATACTGCCATATCTAGTTCAATTCTGCTTAGGAAACTGAAAAGAACAGTAGCTCCTGTTCAGTCCAATACACTGTACATGCTGGGAACAGACGCCAGTGCTATTTGCCTGTGTATGACAATGGGAGCGCAATAGTGACTCTTCTTACCAGAAAACAACTCTTGCTCATCGGACAAGAATCTGCATGTGATTCAACTCCATTTAGGACTGGGAAACAAACGCTAGCTCGCATTACAAGAAACACACTCTGCTTTTGAGAAAAGAGCACTCTTCTACTCTACTGTGTTTCCTATGGGGTCCGAATAGTGAGCTTGCCCAGAACAAAAGAACTGTGCTTCCTACACACAGGGGCCATATCTAGTTCAACTCTGCTTAGGAAACTGACAAGAACAGTAGCTACACTTCAGTCCAATACACTGTACTTGCTGGGAACAGACGCGAGTGCTATTTGCACTGTGTATGGAAATGGGAGCGCAATAGTGACTTTATTACCAGAAAACAACTCTTGCTCGTAGGACCAAAAACTGCATGTGATTCAACTCCATTTAGGACTGGAAATATACGCTAGCTCGCCTTACAAGAAACACACTCTGCTTTTGAGAAAAGAGCAGTCTTCTACTCTACTGTGTTTCCTATGTGGTCCGAACAGTGAGCTTGCTCAGAACAAAAGAACTGTGCTTCCTACACACAGGGGCAATATCTAGTTCAACTCTGCTTAGGAAACTGACAAGAACAGTAGCTACGCTTCAGTCCAATACACTGTACTTGCTGGGAACAGACATGAGTGCTATTTGCACTGTGTATGTAAATGGGAGCGCAATAGTGACTTTCCTTACCAGAAAACAACTCTTGGTCGTAGGACCAAAAACTGCATGTGATTCAACTCCATTTAGGACTGGGAAAAAAACGCTATCTCGCCTTACAAAAAACACACTCTGCTTTTGAGAAAAGAGCACTCTTCTACTCTACTGTGTTTTCTAGGGGGTCTGAACAGTGAGCTTGCTCAGAACAAAAGAACTGTGCTTCCTACACACACGGGCCATATCTAGTTCAACTCTGCTTAGGAAACTGACAAGAACAGTAGCTCCGTTTCAGTCCAATACACTGTACTTCCTGGGAACAGACGCGAGTGCTATTTGCACTGTGTATGGAAATGGGAGCGCAATAGTGACTTTCCTTACCAGAAAACAACTCTTGCTCGTAGGACCAGAAACTGCATGGGATTCAACTCCATTTCTGACTGGGAAACAAACACTAGCTCGCCTTACAAGAAACACACTCTGCTTTTGACAAAGAGGACTCTTCTACTCTACTGTGTTTCCTATGGGGTCCGAACAGTGAGCTTGCTCAGAACAAAAGAACTGTGCTTCCTGCACACACGGGCCATATCTAGTTCAATTCTGCTTAGGAAACTGAAAAGAACAGTAGATTCTCTTCAGTCCAATACACTGTACATGCTGGGAACAGACGCCAGGGCTATTTGCCCTCTGTATGACAATGGGAGCACAATAGTGACTCTTCTTACCAGAAAACAACTCTTGCTTGTAGGACCAGAAACTGTATGTGATTCAACTCCATTTAGGACTGGGAAACAAACGCTAGCTCTCCTTACAAGAAACACACTCTGCTTTTGAGAAAAGAGCACTCTTCTACTCTACTGTGTATCCTATGGGGTCGGAACAGTGAGCTTGCTCAGAACAAAAGAACTGTGCTTCCTACACACAGGGGCCATATCTAGTTCAACTCTGCTGTGGAAATTGACAAGAACAGCAGCTCCTCTTCAGTCCAATACACTGTACTTGCTGGGAACAGACGTGAGTGCTATTTGCACTGTGTATGGCAATGGGAGTGCAATAGTGACTTTCCTTACCAGAAAACAACTCTTGCTCGTAGTACCAAAAACAGGATGTGATTCAACTCCATTTAGGACTGGGAAACAAATGCTAGCTTGCCATACAAAAAACACACTCTGCTTTTGAGAAAAGAGCACTCTACTACTCTACTGTGTTTCCTATGGGGTCCGAACAGTGAGCTTGCTCAGAACAAAAGAACTGTGCTTCCTACACACACGGGCCATATCTAGTTCAACTCTGCTTAGGAAACTGACAAGAACGGTAGGTACTTTCCAGTCCAATACACTGTACTAGCTGGGAACAGACGCGAGTGCTATTTGCACTGTGTATGGCAATAGGAGCGCAATAGTGACTCTTCTTATCAGAAAACACCTCTTGCTCAGAGGACCAGAAACTACATGGGATTCAACTCCATTTCTGACTAGGAAACAAACACTAGCTCGCCTTATAAGGAACACACTCTGCTTTTGAGAAAAGAACACTCTTCTACTCTAATGTCTTTTCTATGGGGTCCGAACAGTGACCTTGCTCAGAACAAAAGAACTGTGCTTCCTACACACATGGGCCATATCTAGTTATACTCTGCTTAGGAAACTGACAAGAACAGTAGCTCCGCTTCAGTACAATGCACTGTACTTGCTGGGAACAGACGCCAGTGCTATTTGCCCTGTGTATGACAATGGGAGCACAATAGTGACTCTTCTTACCAGAAAACAACTCTTGCTCGTAGGACCAGAAACTGCATGGGTTTCAACTCCATTTTTGACTGGAAAACAAACACTGGCTCGCGTTACAAGAAACACAATCTGCTTTTGAGAAAAGAGCAGTCTTCTATTCTAATGTGGTTCATATGGGGTCCGAACAGTGAGCTTGCTCAGAACAAAAGAACTGTGCTTCCTACACACAAGGGCCATATCTAGTTCAACTCTGCTTAGGAAACTGACAAGAACAGTAGCTCCTCTTCAGTCCAATACACTGTACTTGCTGGGAACAGACACGAGTGCTATTTGAACTGTGTATGGCAATGGGAGTGCAATAGTGACTTTCCTTACCAGAAAACAACTCTTGCTCGTAGGACCAAAAACTGTATGTGATTCAACTCCATTTAGGACTGGGAAACAAACACTAGCTCGCCTTACAAGAAACACCCTCTGCTTTTGAGAAAAGAGCACTCTTCTACTCTAAATGTTTTCTACGGGGTCCGAACATTGAGCTTGCTCAGAACAAAAGAACTGTGCTTCCTACACACACGGGCCATATCTAGTTCAACTCTGCTTAGGAAACTGACAAGAACAGTAGCTCCGCTTCAGTCCAATACACTGTACTTGCTGGGAACAGACGCCAGTGCTATTTGCCCTGTGTATGACAATGGGAGCGTAATAGTGACTCTTCTTACCAGAAAACAACTCTTGCTCGTAGGACCAGAAACTGCATGGGATTCAACTCCATTTCTGACTGGGAAACAAACACTAGTTCGCATTATAAGAAACACACTCTCCTTTTGAGAAAAGAGCACTCTTCTACTCTACTGTGTTTCCTATAGGGCCAGAACAGTGAGTTTGCTCAGAACAAAAGAACTGTGCTTCCTACAAATACGGCCATATCTAGTTCAATTCTGCTTAGGAAACTGACAAGAACAGTAGATCCTCTTCAGTCCAATACACTGTACATGCTGGGAACAGACGCCAGTGCTATTTGCCCTGTGTATGACAATGGGAGCGCAATAGTGACTCTTCTTACCAGAAAACAACTCTTGCTCGTAGGACAAGAAACTGCATGTGATTCAACTCCATTTAGGACTCGGAAACAAATGCTAGCAGCCTTACAAGAAACACTCTCTGCTTTTGAGAAAGAGCACTCTTCTACTCTACTGTGTTTCCTATGGGGTCCGAAAAGTGAGCTTGCTCAGAACAAAAGAACTGTGCTTCCTACACACACGGGCCATATCTAGTTCAACTCTGCTTAGGAAACTGAAAAGAACAGTAGCTCCTCTTCAGTCCAATACACTGTATTTGCTGGAACAGACGCCAGTGCTATTTGCACTGTGTATGGCAATGGGAGCACAATAGTGACTTTGCTTACGAGAAAACAACTCTTGCTCGTAGGACCAAAAACTGCATGTGATTCAACTCCATTTAGGACTGGGAAACAAACTCTAGCTCGCCTTACAAGAAACACACTCTGCTTTTGAGAAAAGAGCACTCTTCTACTCTAATGTGTTTCCTATGGGGTCCGAACAGTGAGCTTGCTCAGAACAAAAGAACTGTGCTTCCTACACACAGGGGCCATATCTAGTTCAACTCTGCTTAGGAAACTGACAAGAACAGTAGCTCCTCTTCAGTCCAATACACTGTACTTGCTGGGAACAGACGAGAGTGCTATTTGCACTGTGTATGGAAATGGGAACGCAATAGTGACTTTCCTTACCAGAAACAACTCTTGCTCGTAGGACCAAAAACTGCATGTGATTCAACTCCATTTAGGACTAGGAAACAAACACTAGCTCGCCTTACAAGAAACACACTCTGCTTTTGAGAAAAGAGCACTCTTCTACTCTACTGTGTTTCCTATGTGGTCCGAACAGTGAGCTTGCTCAGAACAAAAGAACTGTGCTTCCTACACACAGGGGCCATATCTAGTTCAACTCTGCTTAGCAATCTGACAAGAACAGTAGCTCCTCTTCAGTCCAATACACTGTACTTGCTGGGAACAGATGCGAGTGCTATTTGCACTGTGTATGGAAGTGGGAGCGCAATAGTGACTTTCCGTACCAGAAAACAACTCTTGCACATAGGACCAAAAACTGCATGTGATTCAACTCCATTTAGGACTGGGAAACAAACGCTAGCTCGCCTTACAAGAAACACACTCTGCTTTTTAGAAAAGAGCACTCTTCTACTCTACTGTGTCTCCTATAGGGCCAGAACAGTGAGTTTTCTCAGAACAAAAGAACTGTGCTTCCTACAAATACGGCCATATCTAGTTCAATTCTGCTTAGGAAACTGACAAGAACAGTAGATCCTCTTCAGTCAAATACACTGTACATGCTGGGAACAGACGCCAGTGCTATTTGCCCTGTGTAAGACAATGGGAGCGCAATAGTTACTCTTCTTACCAGAAAAAAACTCTTGGTCTTAGGACAAGAAACTGCATGTGATTCAACTCCATTTAGGACTGGGAAACAGAGGCTAGCTCGCTTTACAAGAAACACACTCTGCTTTTGAGAAAAGAGCACTCTTCTACTCTACTGTGTTTCCTATAGGGCCAGAACAGTGAGTTTGCTCAGAACAAATGAACTGTGCTTCCTACAAATACGGCCATATCTAGTTCAATTCTGCTAAGGAAACTGACAAGAACAGTAGATCCTCTTCAGTCCAATACACTGTACATGCTGGGAAAAGACGCCAGTATTATTTGCCCTGTGTATGACAATGGGAGCGCAATAGTGACTCTTCTTACCATAAAACAACTCTTGCTCATAGGACAAGAAACTGCATGTGATTCAACTCCATTTAGGACTGGGAAACAAACGCTTGCTCGCCTTACAAGAAACACACTCTGTTTTTGAGAAAAGAGCAGTCTTCTATTCTACTGTGGTTCATATGCGGTCCGAACATTGAGCTTGCTCAGAACAAAAGAACTGTGCTTCCTACACACACGGGCCATATGTAGTTCAACTCTGCTTAGGAAACTGACAAGAAGAGTAGCTCCTCTTCAGTCCAATACACTGTACTTGCTGGGAACAGACGCGAGTGCTATTTGCACTGTGTATGGCAATGGGAGCACAACAGTGACTTTGCTTACGAGAAAACAACTCTTGCTCGTAGGACCAAAAACTGCATGTGATTCAACTCCATTTAGGACTGGGAAACAAACTCTAGCTCGCCTTACAAGAAACACACTCTGCTTTTGAGAAAAGAGCAGTCTTCTATTCTACTGTGGTTCATATGGGGTATGAACATTGAGCTTGCTCAGAACAAAAGAACTGTGCTTTCTCCACACACGTGCCATATCTAGTTCAACTCTACTTAGGAAACTGACAAGAACAGTAGCTCCTCTTCAGTCCAATACACTGTACTTGCTGGGAACAGACACGAGTGCTATTTGCACTGTGTATGGCAATGGGAGTGCAATAGTGACTTTCCTTACCAGAAAACAACTCTTGCTCGTAGGACCAAAAATTGTATGTGATTCAACTCCATTTAGGACTGGGAAACAAACACTAGCTCGCCTTACAAGAAACACACTCTGCTTTTGAGAAAAGAGCACTCTTCTACTCTTATGTGTTTTCTATGGGGTCCGAACATTGAGCTTGCTCAGAACAAAGAACTGTGCTTCCTACACACAGGGGCCATATCTAGTTCAGCTCTGCTTAGGAAACTGACAAGAACAGTAGCTCCGCTTCAGTACAATACACTGTACTTGCTGGGAACAGACGCCAGTGCTTTTTGCCCTGTGTATGACAATGGGAGCGTAATAGTGACTCTTCTTACCAGAAAACAGCTCTTGCTCGCAAGACCAGAAACTGCATGGGATTCAACTCCATTTCTGACTGGGAAACAAACACTAGTTCGCATTACAAGAAACACACTCTCCTTTTGAGAAAAGAGCAATCTTCTACTCTACTGTGTTTCCTATAGGGCCAAAACAGTGAGTTTGCTCAGAACAAAAGAACTGTGCTTCATACAAATACGGCCATATCTAGTTCAATTCTGCTTAGGAAACTGACAAGAAAAGTAGATCCTCTTCAGTACAATACACTGTACATGCTGGGAACAGACGCCAGTTCTATTTACCCTGTGTATGTCAATGGGAGTGCAATAGTGACTCTTCTTACCATAAAACAACTCTTGCTCATAGGACAAGAAACTGCATGTAATTCAACTCCATTTAGGACTGGGAAACAAACGCTAGCTCGCCTTACAAGAAACACACTCTGCTTTTGAGAAAAGAGCACTCTTCTACTCTACTGTGTTTCCTAAGGGGTCCGAAAAGTGAACTTGCTCAGAACAAAAGAACTGTGCTTCCTACACACAGGGGCCATATCTAGTTCAACTCTGCTTAGGAAACTGACAAGAACAGTAGCTCCTCTTCAGTGCAATACACTGTACTTGCAAGGAACAGACGCAAGTGCTATTTTACTTTGTATGACAATGGGAGCATAATAGTGACTCTTCTTACCAGAAACAACTCTTGCTCGTAGGACCAAAAACTGCATGTGATTCAACTCCATTTAGGACTGGGAAACAAACGCTAGCTCGCCTTACAAGAAACACACTCTGCTTTTGAGAAAAGAACACTCTTCTACTCTACTGTGTTTCCTATAGGACCAGAACAGTGAGCTTGCTCAGAACAAAAGAACTGTGCTTCATACAAATACTGCCATAACTAGTTCAATTCTGCTAAGGAAACTGAAAAGAACAGTAGATCCTCTTCAGTCCAATACACTGTACATGCTGGGAACAGACGCCAGTGCTATTTGCCCTGTGTATGACAATGGGAGCGCAATAGTGACTCTTCTTACCAGAAAACAACTCTTGCTCGTAGGACAATAAACTGCATGTGTTTCAACTCCATTTAGGACTGGGAAACAAACGCTAGCTCGCCTTACAAGAAACACACTCTGCTTTTGAGAAAAGAGCACTCTTCTACTCTTCTGTGTTTCCTATGTGGTCTGAACAGTGAGCTTGCTCAGAACAAAAGAACTGTGCTTCATACACACAGGGGCCATATCTAGTTCAACTCTGCTTAGCAAACTGACAAGAACAGTAGCTCCTCTTCAGTCCAATACACTGTACTTGCTGGGAACAGATGCGAGTGCTATTTGCACTGTGTATGTAAGTGGGAGCACAATAGTGACTTTCCTTACCAGAAAACAACTCTTGCACATAGGACCAAAAACTGCATGTGATTCAACTCCATTTAGGACTGGGAAACAAACGCTAGCTCGCCTTACAAGAATCACACTCTGCTTTTGAGAAAAGAGCACTCTTCTACTCTACTGTGTCTCCTATAGGGCCAGAACAGTGAGTTTGCTCAGAACAAAAGAACTGTGCTTCCTACAAATACGGCCATATCTAGTTCAATTCAGCTTAGGAAACTGACAAGAACAGTAGATCCTCTTCAGTCAAATACACTGTATATGCTGGGAACAGACGCCAGTGCTATTTGCCCTGTGTAAGACAATGGGAGCGCAATAGTTACTCTTCTTATCAGAAAACAACTCTTGCTCGTAGGACAAGAAACTGCATGGGATTCAACTCTATTTATTACTGGGAAACAAACGATAGCTCGACTTACAAGAAACACACTCTGGATTGAGAAAGGAGCACTCTTCTACTCTAATGTGTTTCCTATAGGGCCAGAACAGTGAGCATTCTCAGAACAAAAGAACTGTGCTTCCTACACCCACGGTCCATATCTAGTTGAACTCTGCTTAGGAAACTGACAAGAACAGTAGATCCTCTTCAGTCCAATACCCTGTACATGCTGGGAACAGATGCCAGTGTGATTTGCTCTGTGGATGACAATGGGAGTGCAGTATTGACTCTTCTTACCAGAAAACAACTCTTGCTCGTAGGACCAGATACTGCATGTGATTCAACTCCATTTAGGATTGGGAAACAAACGCTAGCTCGCCTTACAAGAAACATACTCTGCTTTTGAGAAAAGAGCACTATTCTACTCTACTGTGTTTCCTATGGGGTCCGAAATTTGAGCTTGCTCAGAACAAAAGAACTGTGCTTCCTACACACAGGGGCCATATCTAGTTCAATTATGCTTAGGAAACTGACAAGAACAGTAGCTCCTCTTCAGTCCAATACACTGTACTTGCTGGGAACAGACGCGAGTGCTATTTGCACTGTGTATGGCATTGGGAGCACAATAGTGACTTTCCTTACCAGAAAACAACTCTTGCTCGTAGGACAAAAAACTGCATGTGATTCAACTCCATTTAGGAATGGGAAACAAACACTAGCTCGCCGTACAAGAAACATACTCTGCTTTTGAGAAAAGAGCAGTCTTCTACTCTACTGTGTTTCCTAGGGGGTCCGAACAGTGAGCTTGCTCAGAACAAAAGAACAGTGCTTCCTACACACAGGGTCCATATCTAGTTCAACTCTGCTTAGAAAACTGACAAGAACAGTAGCTCCGCTTCAGTCCAATACACTGTACTTGCTGGGAACAGACGCGAGTGCTATTTGCACTGTGTATGGCAATGGGAGCGCAAGAGTGACTTTCCTTACCAGAAAACAACTCTTGCTCATAGGACCAAAAACTGCATGTGATTCAACTCCATTTAGGACTGGGAAACAAACGCTAGCTCGCCTTACAAGAAACACACTCTGCTTTTGAGAAAAGAGCACACTTCTACTCTACTGTTTTTTCTATAGGGCCAGAACAGTGAGTTTGCTCAGAACAAAATAACTGTGATTCCTACAAATACGGCCATATCTAGTTCAATTCTGCTTAGGAAACTGACAAGAACGGTAGCTCCTCCTCAGTCCAATACACTGTCCTAGCTGGGAACAGACGCGAGTGCTATTTGTACTGTGTATGGCAATAGGAGCGCAATAGTGACTCTTCTTATCAGAAAACAACTCTTGCTGATAGGAACAGAAACTGCATGGGATTCAACTCTATTTATTACTGGGAAACAAACACTAGCTCGCCTTATAAGGAACACAATCTGGATTGAGAAAGGAGCACTCTTCTACTCTAATGTGTTTCCTATAGGGCCAGAACAGTGAGCATTCACAGAACAAAAGAACTGTGCTTCCTACACACACGGTCCATATCTAGTTAAACTCTGCTTAGGAAACTGACAAGAACAGTAGATCCTCTTCAGTCCAATACCCTGTACATGCTGGGAACAGATGCCAGTGTGATTTGCCCTGTGGATGACAATAGGAGTGCAATAGTGACTCTTCTTACCAGAAAACAACTCTTGCTCGTAGGACCAGATACTGCATGTGATTCAACTCTATTTAGGATTGGGAAACAAACGCTAGCTCGCCTTACAAGAAACATACTCTGCTTTTGAGAAAAGAGCACTATTCTACTCTACTGTGTTTCCTATGGGGTCCGAAAATTGAGCTTGCTCAGAACAAAAGAACTGTGCTTCCTACACACAGGGGCCATATCTAGTTCAACTCTGCTTAGCAAACTGACAAGAATAGTAGCTCCTCTTCAGTCCAATACACTGTACTTGCTGGGAACAGATGCGAGTGCTATTTGCACTGTGTATGTAAGTGGGAGCACAATAGTGACTTTCCTTACCAGAAAACAACTCTTGCACATAGGACCAAAAACTGCATGTGATTCAACTCCATTTAGGACTGGGAAACAAACGCTAGCTCGCCTTACAAGAATAACACTCTGCTTTTGAGAAAAGAGCACTCTTCTACTCTACTGTGTCTCCTATAGGGCTAGAACAGTGAGTTTGCTCAGAACAAAAGAACTGTGCTTCCTACAAATACGGCCATATCTAGTTCAATTCTGCTTAGGAAACTGACAAGAACAGTAGATCCTCTTCAGTCAAATACACTGTACATGCTGGGAACAGACGCCAGTGCTATTTGCCCTGTGTAAGACAATGGGAGGGCAATAGTTACTCTTCTTACCAGAAAACAACTCTTGCTCGTAGGACAAGAAACTGCATGTGATTCAACTCCATTTAGGACTGGGAAACAAAGGCTAGCTCGCTTTACAAGAAACACACTCTGCTTTTGAGAAAAGAGCACTCTTCTACTCTACTGTGTTTCCTATGGGGTCCGAACAGTAAGCTTGCTCAGAAAAAAAGAACTGTGCTTCCTACACACATGGGCCATATCTAGTTCAACTCTGCTTAGGAAACTGACAAGAACAGTAGCTCCTCTTCAGTCCAATACACTGTACTTGCTGGGAACAGACGTGAGTGCTATTTGCACTGTGTATGGCAAAGGGAGCGCAATAGTGACTTTCCTTACCAGAAAACAACTCTTGCTCGTAGGACCAAAAACTGCATGTGATTCAACTCCATTTAGGACTGGGAAACAAACGCTTGCTCGCCTTATAAGAAACACACTCTGTTTTTGAGAAAAGAGCAGTCTTCTATTCTACTGTGGTTCATATGGGGTCCGAACATTGAGCTTGCTCAGAACAAAAGAACTGTGCTTTCTCCACACATGGGCCATACCTAGTTCAACTCTGCTTAAGAAACTGACAAGAACAGTAGCTCCTCTTCTGTCCAATACACTGTACTTGCTGGGAACAGACACGAGTGCTATTTGTATTGTCTATGGCAATGGGAGTGCAATAGTGACTTTAATTACCAGAAAACAACTCTTGCTCGTAGGACCAAAAACTGTATGTGATTCAACTCCATTTAGGACTGGGAAACAAACGCTAGCTCGCCTTACAAGAAACACACTCTTTTTTTGAGAAAAGAGCACTCTTCTACTCCAATGTGTTTCCTATGGGGTCCGAATATTGAGCTTGCTCAGAACAAAAGAACTGTGTTTCCTACACACAGGGGCCATATCTAGTTCAACTCTGCTTAGGAAACTGACAAGAAGAGTAGCTCCTCTTCAGTCCAATACACTGTACTTGCTGGGAACAGACGCGAGTGCTATTTGCCCTGTGTATGACAATGGGAGCGCAATAGTGACTCTCCTTACCAGAAAACAATTCTTGCTCGTAGGAGCACAAAATGCATATGATTCAACTCCATTTACGAATGGGAAACAAACGCTAGCTTGCCTTACAAGAAACACACTCTGATTTTGAGAAAAGAGCACTCTTCTACTCTACTGTGTTTCCTATGGGATCCGAAAAGTGAGCTTGCTCAGAACAAAAGAATTGTGCTTCCTACACACACGGGCCATATCTAGTTCAACTCAGCTTAGGAAACTGACAAGAATGGTAGCTCCGCTTCAGTCCAATACACTGTACTTGCTGGGAACAGACGCCAGTGCTATTTGCACTGTGTATGCCAATGAGAGCACAAGAGTCACTTTCCTTACCAGAAAACAACTCTTGCTCATAGGACCAAAAACTGCATGTGATTCAACTCCATTTAGGACTGGGAAACAAACGCTAGCTCGCCTTACAAGAAACACACTCTGCTTTTGTGAAAAGAGCACTCTTCTACTCTCCTGTGTTTCCTATAGGACAAGAACAGTGAGCTTGCTCAGAACAAAAGAACTGTGCTTCATACAAATACGGCCATATCTAGTTCAATTATGCTTAGGAAACTGAAAAGAACAGTAGATCCTCTTCAGTCCAATACAGTGTACATGCTGGGAAGAGACGCCAGTGTTATTTGCCCTGTGAGTGACAATGGGAGCACAATAGTGACTCTTCTTACCAGAAAACAACTCTTGCTCGTAGGACAAGAAACTGCATGTGATTCAACTCCATTTAGGACTGGGAAACAAAGGCTAGCTCGCTTTACAAGAAACACACTCTGATTCTGAGAAAAGAGCACTCTTCTACTCTAGTGTGTTTCCTATGGGGTCCGAACACTGAGCTTGCTCAGAACAAAAGAACTGTGCTTCCTACACACAGGGGCCATATCAGGTTCAACTCTGCTTAGCAAACTGACAAGAACAGTAGCTCCGCTTCAGTCCAATACACTGTAATTGCTTGGAACAGACGCCAGTGCTATTTGCACTGTGTATGGCAATGGGAGCACAATAATGACTTTCCTTACCAGAAAACAAGTCTTGCTCATAGGACCAAAAACTGCATGTGATTCAACTCAATTTAGGACTGGGAAACAAACGCTAGCTCGCCTTACAAAAAACACACTCTGCTTTTGAGAAAAGAGCACTCTTCTACTCTACTGTGTTTCCTATAGGGCCAGAACAGTGAGTTTGCTCAGAACAAAAGAACTGTGATTCCTACAAATACGGCCATATATAGTTCAATTCTGCTTAGGAAACTGACAAGAACAGTAGATCCTCTTCATTCCAGTACACTGTACATGCTGGGAACAGACGCCAGTGCTATTTTCCCTGTGTATGACAATTGGAGCACAATAGTGACTCTTCTTACCAGAAAACATCTCTTGCTCGTAGGACAAGAAACTGCATGTGATTCAACTCCATTTAGGACTGTGAACCAAACGCTAGCTCGCCTTACAGGAAACACACTCTGCTTTAGAGAAAAGAGCACTCTTCTACTCTACTGTGTATCCTATGGGGTCCGAACAGTGAGCTTGCTCAGAACAAAAGAACTGTGCTTCCTCCACACACGGGCCATATCTAGTTCAACTCTGCTTAGGAAACTGACAAGAACAGTAGATCCTCTTCAGTCCAATACACTGTACATGCAGGGAACAGACGCTAGTGCTATTTGTCCTCTGTATGACAATGGGAGCGCAATAGTGACTCTTCTTATCAGAAAACACCTCTTGCACGTAGGACCAGAAACTGCAAGGGATTCAACTCCATTTCTGACTGGGAAACAAACACTAGCTCGCCTTACAAGAAACACACTCTGCTTTTGAGAAAAGAGCAATCTTCTACTCTACTGTGTTTCCTATAGGGCCAGAACAGTGTGTTTGCTCAGAACAAAATACTGTGCTTCCTACAAATACGGCCATATCTAGTTCAATTCTGATTAGGAAACTGAAAAGAACAGTAGATCCTCTTCAGTCAAATACACTGTACATGCTGGGAACAGACGCCAGTGCTATTTGCCCTGTGTCTGACAATGGGAGCGCAATAGTGACTTTCCTTACCAGAAAAAACTCTTGCTCGGAGGACCAAAAACAGGACGTGATTCAACTCCATTTAGTACTGGGAAACAAACGCTAGCTTGCCTTACAAGAAACACTCTCTGCTTTTGAGAAAAGAGCACTCTTCTACTCTACTGTGTTTCCTATAGGGCCAGAACAGTGAGCTTGCTCAGAACAAAAGAACTGTGCTTCATACAAATACTGCCATATCTAGTTCAATTATGCTTAGGAAACTGAAAAGAACAGTAGATCCTCTTCAGTCCAATACAGTGTACATGCTGGGAACAGATGCCAGTGTTATTTGCCCTGTGAATGACAATGGGAGCACAATAGTGACTCTTCTTACCAGAAAACAACTCTTGCTCGTAGGACCAAAAACAGCATGTGATTCAACTCCATTTAGTACTGGGAAACAAACGCTAGCTCGCCTTACAAGAAACACACTCTGTTTTTGTGAAAAGAGTACACTTCTACTCTACCGTTTTTTCTATAGGGCCAGAACAGTGAGTTTGTTCAGAACAAAAGAACTGTGATTCCTTCAAATACGGCCATATCTAGTTCAATTCTGATTAGGAAACTGACAAGAACAGTAGATCCTCTTCAGTCCAATACACTGTACATGCTGGGAACAGACGCCAGTGCTATTTGCCCTGTGTATGACAATGGGAGCACAATAGTGACTCTTCTTACCAGAAAACAACTCTTGCTCGTAGGACAAGAAACTGCATGTGATTCAACTCCATTTAGGACTGGGAAAAAAATGCTAGCTCGCCTTACAAGAAACACACTCTGCTTTGAGAAAAGAGCACTCTTCTACTCTACTGTGTATCCTATGGGGTCCGAACAGTGACCTTGCTCAGAACAACAGAACTGTGCTTCCTCCACACACGGGCCATATCTAGTTCAACTCTGCTTAGGATACTGACAAGAACAGTAGCTCCACTTCAGTCCAATACACTGTACGTGCAGGGAACAGACGCCAGTGCTATTTGTCCTCTGTATGACAATGGGAGCGCAATAGTGACTCTTCTTATCAGAAAACACCTCTTGCTCATAGGACCAGAAACTGCATGGGATTCAACTCCATTTCTGAATGGGAAACAAACACTAGCTCGCCTTACAAGAAACACACTCTGCTTTTGAGAAATGAGCACTCTTCTACTCTACTGTATTTCCTATGTGGTCCGAACAGTGAGCTTGCTCAGAACATTAGAACTGTGCTTCCTACACACAGGGGCCATATCTAGTTCAACTCTGCTTAGGAAACTGACAAGAACAGTAGCTCCTCTTCAGTCCAATACACTGTACTTGCTGGGAACAGACGCGAGTGCTATTTGCACTGTGTATGGCAATGGGAATGCAAGAGTGACTTTCCTTACCAGAAAACAACTCTTGGTCTTAGGACCAAAAACTGCATGTGATTCATTCCATTTAGGACTGGGAAATAAACGCTAGCTCGCCTTACAAGAAACACACTCTGCTTTTGAGAAAAGAGCACTCTTCTACTCTACAGTGTTTCCTATGGGGTCCGAACAGTGAGCTTGCTCAGAACAAAAGAACTGTGCTTCCTACACACACGGGCCATATCTAGTTCAACTCTGCTTAGGAAACTGACAAGAACGGTAGCTCCTCCTCAGTCCAATACACTGTCCTAGCTGGGAACAGACGCGAGTGCTATTTGTACTGTGTATGGCAATAGGAGCGCAATAGTGACTCTTCTTATCAGAAAACAACTCTTGCTGATAGGACCAGAAACTGCATGGGATTCAACTCTATTTATTACTGGGAAACAAACGATAGCTCGACATACAAGAAACACACTCTGGATTGAGAAAGGAGCACTCTTCTACTCTAATGTGTTTCCTATAGGGCCAGAACAGTGAGCATTCGCAGAACAAAAGAACTGTGCTTCCTACACACACGGGCCATATCTAGTTAAACTCTGCTTAGGAAACTGACAAGAACAGTAGATCCTCTTCAGTCCAATACCCTGTACATGCTGGGAACAGATGCCAGTGTGATTTGCCCTGTGGATAACAATAGGAGTGCAATAGTGACTCTTCTTACCAGAAAACAACTCTTGCTCGTAGGACCAGATACTGCATGTGATTCAACTCCATTTAGGATTGGGAAACAAACGCTAGCTCGCCTTACAAGAAACATACTCTGCTTTTGAGAAAGAGCACTATTCTACTCTACTGTGTTTCCTATGGGGTCCGTAAATTGAGCTTGCTCAGAACAAAAGAACTGTGCTTCCTACACACAGGGGCCATATCTAGTTCAACTCTGCTTAGGAAACTGACAAGAACAGTAGCTCCTCTTCAGTCCAATACACTGTACTTGCTGGGAACAGACGGGAGTGCTATTTGCACTGTGTATGGCATTGGGAGCGCAATAGTGACTTTCCTTACCAGAAAACAACTCTTGCTCATAGGACAAAAAACTGCATGTGATTCAACTCCATTTAGGAATGGGAAACAAACACTAGCTCGCCGTACAAGAAACATACTCTGCTTTTGAGAAAAGAGCTGTCTTCTACTCTACTGTGTTTCCTAGGGTGTCCGAACAGTGAGCTTGCTCAGAACAAAAGAACAGTGCTTCCTACACACAGGGTCCATATCTAGTTCAACTCTGCTTAGAAAACTGACAAGAACAGTAGCTCCGATTCAGTCCAATACACTGTACTTGCTGGGAAGAGACGCGAGTGCTATTTGCACTGTGTATGTCAATGGGAGTGCAAGAGTAACTTTCCTTAGCAGAAAACAACTCTTGCTCATAGGACCAAAAACTGCATGTGATTCAACTCCATTTAGGACTGGGAAACAAACGCTAGCTCGCCTTACAAGAAACACACTCTGCTTTTGAGAAAAGAGCACACTTCTACTCTACTGTTTTTTCTATAGGGCCAGAACAGTGAGTTTGCTCAGAACAAAATAACTGTGATTCCTCAAATACGGCCATATCTAGTTCAATTCTGCTTAGGAAACTGACAAGAACAGTAGATCCTCTTCAGTCCAATACACTGTACATGCTGGGAACAGACGCCAGTGCACTTTGCCGTGTGTATGACAATGGGAGCACAATAGTGACTCTTCTTACCAGAAAACTACTCTTGCTCGTAGGACAAGAAACTGCATGTGATTCAACTCCATTTAGGACTGGGAAACAAACGCTAGCTCGCCTTACAAGAAACACACTCTGATTTTGAGAAAAGAGCACTCTTCTACTCTACTGTGTATCCTATGGGGTCCGAACAGTGAGCTTGCTCAGAACAACAGAACTGTGCTTCCTCCACACGGGCCATATCTAGTTCAACTCTGCTTAGGAAACTGACAAGAACAGTAGCTCCACTTCAGTCCAATACACTGTACATTCAGGGAACAGACGCCAGTGCTATTTGTCCTCTGTATGACAATGGGAGCGCAATAGTGACTCTTCTTATCAGAAAACACCTCTTGCTCGTAGGACCAGAAACTGCATGGGAGTCAACTTCATTTCTGACTGGGAAACAAACACTAGCTCGCCTTACAAGAAACACACTCTGCTTTTGAGAAAAGAGCACTCTTCTACTCTACTGTATTTCCTATGTGGTCTGAACAGTGAGCTTGCTCAGAACAAAAGAACTGTGCTTCCTACACACAGGGGCAATATCTAGTTCAACTCTGCTTAGGAAACTGACAAGAACAGTAGCTCCGCTTCAGAACAATACACTGTACTTGCTGGGAACAGACGCGAGGGCTATTTGCACTGTGCATGGCAATGGGAGCGCAAGAGTGACTTTCCTTCCCAGAAAACAACTCTTGCTTATAGGACCAAAAACTGCATGTGATTCAACTCCATTTAGGACTGGGAAACAAACGCTAGCTCGCCTTACAAGAAACACACTCTGCTTTTGAGAAAAGAGCACTCTTCTACTCTACTGTGTTTCCTATAGGGCCAGAACAGTGAGCTTGCTCAGAACAAAAGAACTGTGCTTCATACAAATACAGCCATATCTAGTTCAATTATGCTTAGGAAACTGAAAAGAACAGTAGATCCTCTTCAGTCCAATACAGTGTACATGCTGGAAACAGACGCCACTGTTATTTATCCTGTAAATGACAATGGGAGCACAATAGTGACTCTTCTTACCAGAAAACAACTCTTGCTCTAAGGACAAGAACCTGCATGTGATTCAACTCCATTTAGGACTGGGAAACAAATGCTAGCTCGCTTTAAAAGAAACACACTCTGCTTTTGAGAAAAGAGCACTCTTCTACTCTACTGTGTTTCCTATGGGGTCTGAACAGTGAGCTTGCTCAGAACAAAAGAACTGTGCTTCCTACACACAGGGGCAATATCTATTTCAACTCTGCTTAGGAAACTGACAAGAACAGTAGCTCCGCTTCAGTCCAATACACTGTACTTGCTGGGAACAGACAACAGTGCTATTTGCACTGTGTATGGCAATGCGAGCGCAATAATGACTTTCCTTACCAGAAAACAACTCTTTATCATAGGACCAAAAACTGCATGTGATTCAACTCCATTTTGGACTGGGAAACAAACGCTAGCTCGCCTTACAAGAAACACACTCTGCTTTTGAGAAAAGAGCACTCTTCTACTCTACTGTTTTTCCTATAGGGCCAGAACAGTGAGTTTGCTCAGAACAAAAGAACTGTGAATCCTACAAATAGGGCCATATCTAGTTCAATTCTGCTTAGGAAACTGACAAGAACAGTAGATCCTCTTCAGTCCAATACACTGTACATGCTGGGAACAGACGCCAGTGCTATTTGCCCTGTGTATGACAATGGGAGCACAATAGTGACTCTTCTTACCAGAAAACAACTCTTGCTCGTAGGACAAGAAACTGCATGTGATTCAACTCCATTTAGGACTGTGAACCAAACGCTAGCTCGCCTTACAAGAAACACACTCTGCTTTGAGAAAATAGCACTCTTCTACTCTACTGTGTATCCTATGGGGTCCGAACACTGAGCTTGCTCAGAACAACAGAACTGTGCTTCCTCCACACACGGGCCATATCTAGTTCAACTCTGCTTAGGATTCTGACAAGAACAGTAGCTCCACTTCAGTCCAATACACTGTACGTGCAGGGAACAGACGCCAGTGCTATTTGTCCTCTGTATGACAATGGGAGCGCAATAGTGACTCTTCTTATCAGAAAACACCTCTTGCTCATAGGACCAGAAACTGCATGGGATTCAACTCCATTTCTGAATGGGAAACAAACACTAGCTCGCCTTACAAGAAACACACTCTGCTTTTGAGAAATGAGCACTCTTCTACTCTACTGTATTTCCTATGTGGTCCGAACAGTGAGCTTGCTCAGAACATTAGAACTGTGCTTCCTTCACACAGGGGCCATATCTAGTTCAACTCTGCTTAGGAAACTGACAAGAACAGTAGCTCCTCTTCAGTCCAATACACTGTACTTGCTGGGAACAGACGCGAGTGCTATTTGCACTGTGTATGGCAATGGGAATGCAAGAGTGACTTTCCTTACCAGAAAACAACTCTTGGTCTTAGGACCAAAAACTGCATGTGATTCATTCCATTTAGGACTGGGAAATAAACGCTAGCTCGCCTTACAAGAAACACACTTTGCTTTTGAGAAAAGAGCACTCTTCTACTCTAATGTGTTTCCTATAGGGCCAGAACAGTGAGCTTGCTCAGAACAAAAGAACTGTGCTTCATACAAATACGGCCATATCTAGTTCAATTATGCTTAGGAAACTGAAAAGAACAGTAGATCCTCTTCAGTCCAATGCAGTGTACATGCTGGGAACATACTCCAGTGTTATTTGCCCTGTGAATGACAATGGGAGCACAATAGTGACTCTTATTACCAGAAAACAACTCTTGCTCGTAGGACAAGAAACTGCATGTGATTCAACTCCATTTAGGACTGGGAAACAAATGCTAGCTCGCTTTACAAAAAAAAACACTCTGCTTTTGAGAAAAGAGCACTCTTCTACTCTACTGTGTTTCCTATGGGGTCCGAACAGTGAGCTTGCTCAGAACAAAAGAACTGTGCTTCCTACACACACGGGCCATATCTAGTTCAACTCTGCTTAGGAAACTGACAAGAACGGTAGCTCCTCCTCAGTCCAATACACTGTCCTAGCTGGGAACAGACGCGAGTGCTATTTGTACTGTGTATGGCAATAGGAGCGCAATAGTGACTCTTCTTATCAGAAAACAACTCTTGCTGATAGGACCAGAAACTGCATGGGATTCAACTCTATTTATTACTGGGAAACAAACGATAGCTCGACATACAAGAAACACACTCTGGATTGAGAAAGGAGCACTCTTCTACTCTAATGTGTTTCCTATAGGGCCAGAACAGTGAGCATTCTCAGAACAAAAGAACTGTGCTTCCTACACCCACGGTCCATATCTAGTTGAACTCTGCTTAGGAAACTGACAAGAACAGTAGATCCTCTTCAGTCCAATACCCTGTACATGCTGGGAACAGATGCCAGTGTGATTTGCTCTGTGGATGACAATGGGAGTGCAATAGTGACTCTTCTTACCAGAAAACAACTCTTGCTCGTAGGACCAGATACTGCATGTGATTCAACTCCATTTAGGATTGGGAAACAAACGCTAGCTCGCCTTACAAGAAAGATACTCTGCTTTTGAGAAAAGAGCACTATTCTACTCTATTGTGTTTCCTATGGGGTCCGAAAATTGAGCTTGCTCAGAACAAAAGAACTGTGCTTCCTACACACAGGGGCCATATCTAGTTTAATTATGCTTAGGAAACTGACAAGAACAGTAGCTCCTCTTCAGTCCAATACACTGTACTTGCTGGGAACAGACGCGAGTGCTATTTGCACTGTGTATGGCATTGGGAGCACAATAGTGACTTTCCTTACCAGAAAACAACTCTTGCTCGTAGGACAAAAAACTGCATGTGATTCAACTCCATTTAGGAATGGGAAACAAACGCTAGCTCGCCGTACAAGAAACATACTCTGCTTTTGAGAAAAGAGCACTCTTCTACTCTACTGTGTTTATTAGGGGGTCCGAACAGTGAGCTTGCTCAGAACAAAAGAACAGTGCTTCCTACACACAGGGTCCATATCTAGTTCAACTCTGCTTAGAAAACTGACAAGAACAGTAGCTCTGCTTCAGTCCAATACACTGTACTTGCTGGGAACAGACGCGAGTGCTATTTGCACTGTGTATGGCAATGGGAGTGCAAGAGTGACTTTCCTTACCAGAAAACAACTCTTGCTCATAGGACCAAAAACTGCATGTGATTCAACTCCATTTAGGACTGGGAAACAAACGCTAGCTCGCCTTACAAGAAACACACTCTGCTTTTGAGAAAAGAGCACACTTCTACTCTACTGTTTTTTCTATAGGGCCAGAACAGTGAGTTTGCTCAGAACAAAATAACTGTGATTCCTACAAATACGGCCATATCTAGTTCAATTCTGCTTAGGAAACTGACAAGAACAGTAGATCCTCTTCAGTCCAATACACTGTACATGCTGGGAACAGACGCCAGTGCTCTTTGCCCTGTGTATGACAATGGGAGCACAATAGTGACTCTTCTTACCAGAAAACTACTCTTGCTCGTAGGACAAGAAACTGCATGTGATTCAACTCCATTTAGGACTGGGAAACAAACGCTAGCTCGCCTTACAAGAAACACACTCTGCTTTTGAGAAAAGAACACTCTTCTACTCTACTGTATTTCCTATGTGGTCCGAACAGTGAGCTTGCTCAGAACAAAAGAACAGTGCTTCCTACACACAGGGTCCATATCTAGTTCAACTCTGCTTAGGAAACTGACAAGAACAGTAGCTCCGCTTCAGTCCAATACACTGTACTTGCTGGGAACAGACGCGAGTGCTATTTGCACTGTGTATGGCAATGGGAGCGCAAGAGTGACTTTCCTTCCCAGAAAACAACTCTTGCTCATAGGACCAAAAACTGCATGTGATTCAACTCCATTTAGGACTGGGAAACAAACGCTAGCTCGCCTTACAAGAAACACACTCTGCTTTTGAGAAAAGAGCACTCTTCTACTCTACTGTGTTTCCTATAGGGCCAGAACAGTGAGCTTGCTCAGAACAAAAGAACTGTGCTTCATACAAATACGGCCATATCTAGTTCAATTATGCTTAGGAAACGAAAAGAGCAGTAGATCCTCTTCAGTCAAATACAGTGTACATGCTGTAAACAGACGCCACGGTTATTTATCCTGTAAATGACAATGGGAGCACAATAGTGACTCTTCTTACCAGAAAACAACTCTTGCTCTAAGGACAAGAACCTGCATGTGATTCAACTCCATTTAGGACTGGTAAACAAATGCTAGCTCGCTTTAAAAGAAACACACTCTGCTTTTGAGAAAAGAGCACTCTTCTACTCTACTGTGTTTCCTATGGGGTCCGAACTGTGAGCTTGCTCAGAACAAAAGAACTGTGCTTCCTACACACACGGGTCATATCTAGTTCAACTCTGCTTAGGAAACTGACAAGAACGGTAGCTCCTCCTCAGTCCAATACACTGTCCTAGCTGGGAACAGACGCGAGTGCTATTTGTACTGTGTATGGCAATAGGAGCGCAATAGTGACTCTTCTTATCAGAAAACAACTCTTGCTGATAGGACCAGAAACTGCATGGGATTCAACTCTATTTATTACTGGGAAACAAACACTAGCTCGCCTTATAAGGAACACAATCTGGATTGAGAAAGGAGCACTCTTCTACTCTAATGTGTTTCCTATAGGGCCAGAACAGTGAGCATTCGCAGAACAAAAGAACTGTGCTTCCTACACACACGGTCCATATCTAGTTAAACTCTGCTTAGGAAACTGACAAGAACAGTAGATCCTCTTCAGTCCAATACCCTGTACATGCTGGGAACAGATGCCAGTGTGATTTGCCCTGTGGATGACAATAGGAGTGCAATAGTGACTCTTCTTACCAGAAAACAACTCTTGCTCGTAGGACCAGATACTGCATGTGATTCAACTCTATTTAGGATTGGGAAACAAACGCTAGCTCGCCTTACAAGAAACATACTCTGCTTTTGAGAAAAGAGCACTATTCTACTCTACTGTGTTTCCTATGGGGTCCGAAAATTGAGTTTGCTCAGAACAAAAGAACTGTTCTTCCTACACACAGGGGCCATATCTAGTTCAACTCTGCTTAGGAAACTGACAAGAACAGTAGCTCCTCTTCAGTCCAATACACTGTACTTGCTGGGAACAGACGCAAGTGCTATTTGCACTGTGTATGGCATTGGGAGCGCAATAGTGACTTTCCTTACCAGAAAACAACTCTTGCTCGTAGGACAAAAAACTGCATGTGATTCAACTCCATTTAGGAATGGGAAACAAACGCTAGCTCGCCGTACAAGAAACATACTCTGCTTTTGAGAAAAGAGCACTCTTCTACTCTACTGTGTTTATTAGGGGGTCCGAACAGTGAGCTTGCTCAGAACAAAAGAACAGTGCTTCCTACACACAGGGTCCATATCTAGTTCAACTCTGCTTAGAAAACTGACAAGAACAGTAGCTCTGCTTCAGTCCAATACACTGTACTTGCTGGGAACAGACGCGAGTGCTATTTGCACTGTGTATGGCAATGGGAGTGCAAGAGTGACTTTCCTTACCAGAAAACAACTCTTGCTCATAGGACCAAAAACTGCATGTGATTCAACTCCATTTAGGACTGGGAAACAAACGCTAGCTCGCCTTACAAGAAACACACTCTGCTTTTGAGAAAAGAGCACACTTCTACTCTACTGTTTTTTCTATAGGGCCAGAACAGTGAGTTTGCTCAGAACAAAATAACTGTGATTCCTACAAATACGGCCATATCTAGTTCAATTCTGCTTAGGAAACTGACAAGAACAGTAGATCCTCTTCAGTCCAATACACTGTACATGCTGGGAACAGACGCCAGTGCTCTTTGCCCTGTGTATGACAATGGGAGCACAATAGTGACTCTTCTTACCAGAAAACTACTCTTGCTCGTAGGACAAGAAACTGCATGTGATTCAACTCCATTTAGGACTGGGAAACAAACGCTAGCTCGCCTTACAAGAAACACACTCTGCTTTTGAGAAAAGAACACTCTTCTACTCTACTGTATTTCCTATGTGGTCCGAACAGTGAGCTTGCTCAGAACAAAAGAACAGTGCTTCCTACACACAGGGTCCATATCTAGTTCAACTCTGCTTAGGAAACTGACAAGAACAGTAGCTCCGCTTCAGTCCAATACACTGTACTTGCTGGGAACAGACGCGAGTGCTATTTGCACTGTGTATGGCAATGGGAGCGCAAGAGTGACTTTCCTTCCCAGAAAACAACTCTTGCTCATAGGACCAAAAACTGCATGTGATTCAACTCCATTTAGGACTGGAAACAAACGCTAGCTCGCCTTACAAGAAACACACTCTGCTTTTGAGAAAAGAGCACTCTTCTACTCTACTGTGTTTCCTATAGGGCCAGAACAGTGAGCTTGCTCAGAACAAAAGAACTGTGCTTCATACAAATACGGCCATATCTAGTTCAATTATGCTTAGGAAACGAAAAGAGCAGTAGATCCTCTTCAGTCAAATACAGTGTACATGCTGTAAACAGACGCCACGGTTATTTATCCTGTAAATGACAATGGGAGCACAATAGTGACTCTTCTTACCAGAAAACAACTCTTGCTCTAAGGACAAGAACCTGCATGTGATTCAACTCCATTTAGGACTGGTAAACAAATGCTAGCTCGCTTAAAAGAAACACACTCTGCTTTTGAGAAAAGAGCACTCTTCTACTCTACTGTGTTTCCTATGGGGTCCGAACAGTGAGCTTGCTCAGAACAAAAGAACTGTGCTTCCTACACACACGGGTCATATCTAGTTCAACTCTGCTTAGGAAACTGACAAGAACGGTAGCTCCTCCTCAGTCCAATACACTGTCCTAGCTGGGAACAGACGCGAGTGCTATTTGTACTGTGTATGGCAATAGGAGCGCAATAGTGACTCTTCTTATCAGAAAACAACTCTTGCTGATAGGACCAGAAACTGCATGGGATTCAACTCTATTTATTACTGGGAAACAAACACTAGCTCGCCTTATAAGGAACACAATCTGGATTGAGAAAGGAGCACTCTTCTACTCTAATGTGTTTCCTATAGGGCCAGAACAGTGAGCATTCGCAGAACAAAAGAACTGTGCTTCCTACACACACGGTCCATATCTAGTTAAACTCTGCTTAGGAAACTGACAAGAACAGTAGATCCTCTTCAGTCCAATACCCTGTACATGCTGGGAACAGATGCCAGTGTGATTTGCCCTGTGGATGACAATAGGAGTGCAATAGTGACTCTTCTTACCAGAAAACAACTCTTGCTCGTAGGACCAGATACTGCATGTGATTCAACTCTATTTAGGATTGGGAAACAAACGCTAGCTCGCCTTACAAGAAACATACTCTGCTTTTGAGAAAAGAGCACTATTCTACTCTACTGTGTTTCCTATGGGGTCCGAAAATTGAGTTTGCTCAGAACAAAAGAACTGTTCTTCCTACACACAGGGGCCATATCTAGTTCAACTCTGCTTAGGAAACTGACAAGAACAGTAGCTCCTCTTCAGTCCAATACACTGTACTTGCTGGGAACAGACGCAAGTGCTATTTGCACTGTGTATGGCATTGGGAGCGCAATAGTGACTTTCCTTACCAGAAAACAACTCTTGCTCGTAGGACAAAAAACTACATGTGATTCAACTCCATTTAGGAATGGGAAACAAACACTAGCTCGCCGTACAAGAAACATACTCTGCTTTTGAGAAAAGAGCACTCTTCTACTCTACTGTGTTTCCTAGGGGGTCCGAACAGTGAGCTTGCTCAGAACAAAAAAACAGTGCTTCCTACACACAGGGTCCATATCTAGTTCAACTCTGCTTAGAAAACTGACAAGAACAGTAGCTCCGCTTCAGTCCAATACACTGTACTTGCTGGGAAGAGACGCGAGTGCTATTTGCACTGTGTATGGCAATGGGAGCGCAAGAGTAACTTTCCTTACCAGAAAACAACTCTTGCTCATAGGACCAAAAACTGCATGTGATTCAACTCCATTTAGCACTGGGAAAAAACCCTAGCTCGCCTTTCAAGAAACACACTCTGCTTTTGAGAAAAGAGCACTCTTCTACTCTACTGTTTTTTCTATAGGGCCAGAACAGTGAGTTTGCTCAGAACAAAATAACTGTGATTCCTACAAATACGGCCATATCTAGTTCAATTCTGCTTGGGAAACTGACAAGAACAGTAGATCCTCTTCAGTCCAATACACTGTACATGCTGGGAACAGATGCCAGTGCTCTTTGCCCTGTGTATGACAATGGGAGCACAATAGTGACTCTTCTTACCAGAAAACTACTCTTGCTCGTAGGACAAGAAACTGCATGTGATTCAACTCCATTTAGGACTGGGAAACAAACGCTAGCTCGCCTTACAAGAAACACACTCTGATTTTGAGAAAAGAGCACTCTTCTACTCTACTGTGTATCCTATGGGGTCCGAACAGTGAGCTTGCTCAGAACAACAGAACTGTGCTTCCTACACACAGGGGCCATATCTAGTTCAACTCTGCTTAGGAAACTGACAAGAACAGTAGCTCCGCTTCAGTCCAATACACTGAACTTGCTGGGAACAGACGCGAGTGCTATTTGCACTGTGTATGGCAATGGGAGCGCAAGAGTGACTTTCCTTCCCAGAAAACAACACTTGCTCATAGGACCAAAAACTGCATGTGATTCAACTCCATTTAGGACTGGGAAACAAACGCTAGCTCGCCTTACAAGAAACACACTCTGCTTTTGAGAAAAGAGCACTCTTCTACTCTACTGTGTTTCCTATAGGGCCAGAACAGTGAGCTTGCTCAGAACAAAAGAACTGTGCTTCATACAAATACGGCCATATCTAGTTCAATTCTACTTAGGAAACTGAAAAGAACAGTAGATCCTCTTCAGTCCAATACAGTGTACATGCTGGAAACAGACGCCACTGTTATTTATCCTGTAAATGACAATGGGAGCACAATAGTGACTCTTCTTACCAGAAAACAACTCTTGCTCTAAGGACAAGAACCTGCATGTGATTCAACTCCATTTAGGACTGGGAAACAAATGCTAGCTCGCTTTAAAAGAAACACACTCTGCTTTTGAGAAAAGAGCACTCTTCTACTCTACTGTGTTTCCTATGGGGTCTGAACAGTGAGCTTGCTCAGAACAAAAGAACTGTGCTTCCTACACACAGGGGCAATATCTATTTCAACTCTGCTTAGGAAACTGACAAGAACAGTAGCTCCGCTTCAGTCCAATACACTGTACTTGGTGGGAACAGACACCAGTGCTATTTGCACTGAGTATGGCAATGCGAGCACAATAATGACTTTCCTTACCAGAAAACAACTCTTTATCATTCGACCAAAAACTGCATGTGATTCAACTCCATTTTGGACTGGGAAACAAACGCTAGCTCGCCTTACAAGAAACACACTCTGCTTTTGAGAAAAGAGCACTCTTCTACTCTACTGTTTTTTCTATAGGGCCAGAACAGTGAGTTTGCTCAGAACAAAAGAACTGTGATTCCTACAAATACGGCCATATCTAGTTCAATTCTGCTTAGAAAACTGACAAGAAAAGTAGATCCTCTTCAGTCCAATACACTGTACATGCTGGGAACAGACGCCAGTGCTATTTGCCCTGTGTATGACAATGGAGCACAATAGTGACTCTTCTTACCAGAAAACAACTCTTGCTCGTAAGACAAGAAACTGCATGTGATTCAACTCCATTTAGGACTGGGAAACAAACGCTAGCTCGCCTTACAAGAAACACACTCTGCTTTGAGAAAATAGCAACTCTTCTACTCTACTGTGTATCCTATGGGGTCCGAACAGTGAGCTTGCTCAGAACAACAGAACTGTGCTTCCTCCACACACGGGCCGTATCTAGTTCAACTCTGCTTAGGATTCTGACAAGAACAGGAGCTCCACTTCAGTCCAATACACTGTACGTGCAGGAAACAGACGCCAGTGCTATTTGTCCTCTGTATGAAAATGGGAGCACATTAGTGACTCTTCTTATCAGAAAACACCTCTTGCTCATAGGACCAGAAACTGCATGGGATTCAACTCCATTTCTGACTGGGAAACAAACACTAGCTCGCCTTACAAGAAACACACTCTGCTTTTGAGAAAAGAGCACTCTTCTACTCTACTGTGGTTCCCATGAGGTCCGAACATTGACCTTGCTCAGAACAAAAGAACTGTGCTTCCTACAAACACGGGCCATATCTAGTTCAACTCTGCTTAGGAAACTGACAAGAACAGTAGCTCCGCTTCAGTCCAATACACTGTACTTGCTGGAACAGACGCGAGTGCTATTTGCACTGTGTATGGCAATGGGAGCGCAATAGTGACTTTCCTTACCAGAAAACAACTCTTGCTGGTAGGACCAGAAACTGCTTGTGATTCAACTCCATTTAGGACTGGAAAATAAACACTAGCTCGCCTTACAAGAAACACACTCTGGTTTTGAGAAAAGAGCACTCTTCTACTCTACTGTGTTTCCTATAGGGCCAGAACAGTGAGTTTGCTCAGAACAAAAACACTGTGCTTCCTACAAATACGGCCATATCTAGTTCAATTCTGCTTAGGAATCTTACAAGAACAGTAGATCCTCTTCAGTCCAATACACTGTACATGCTGGGAACAGACGCCAGTGCTATTTGCCCTGTGTATGACAATGTGAGCGCAATAGTGACTCTTCTTACCAGAAAACAACTCTTGCTTGTAGGACCAAAAACAGGATGAGATTCAACTCCACTTAGGACTGGGAAACAAACGCTAGCTTGCCTTATATGAAACACACTCTGCTTTTGAGAAAAGAGCACTCTTCTACTCTACTGTGTTTCCTATGGGGTCCGAACAGTGAGTTTGCTCAGAACAAAAGAACTGTGCTTCATACAAATACGGCCATATCTAGTTCAATTCTGCTTAGGAAACTGACAAGAACAGTAGATCCTTTTCAGTCCAATACAATGTACATGCTGGGAGCAGACGCCAGTGCTATTTGCCCTGTGCATGACAATGGGAGCACAATAGTGACTCTTCTTACCAGAAAACAACTCTTGCTCGTAGGACAAGAAACTGCATGTGATTCAACTCCATTTAGGACTGGGAAACAAACGCTAGCTCGCCTTAAAAGAAACACACTCTGCTTTGAGAAAAGAGCACTCTTCTATTCTACTGTGTATCCTATGGGGTCCGAACAGTGAGCTTGCTCAGAACAACAGAACTGTGCTTCCTCCACACACGGGCCATATCTAGTTCAACTCTGCTTAGGATACTGACAAGAACAGTAGCTCCACTTCAGTCCAATACACTGTACGTGCAGGGATCAGACGCCAGTGCTATTTGTCCTCTGTATGACAATGGGAGCGCAATAGTGACTCTTCTTATCAGAAAACACCTCTTGCTCATAGGACCAGAAACTGCATGGGATTCAACTCCATTTCTGACTGGGAAACAAACACTAGCTCGCCTTACAAGAAACACACTCTGCTTTTGAGAAATGAGCACTCTTCTACTCTACTGTATTTCCTATGTGGTCCGAACAGTGAGCTTGCTCAGAACAAAAGAACTGTGCTTCCTACACACACGGCCATATCTAGTTCAACTCTGCTTAGGAAACTGACAAGAACGGTAGCTCCTCCTCAGTCCAATACACTGTCCTAGCTGGGAACAGACGCGAGTGCTATTTGTACTGTGTATGGCAATAGGAGCGCAATAGTGACTCTTCTTATCAGAAAACAACTCTTGCTGATAGGACCAGAAACTGCATGGGATTCAACTCTATTTATTACTGGGAAACAAACACTAGCTCGCCTTATAAGGAACACAATCTGGATTGAGAAAGGAGCACTCTTCTACTCTAATGTGTTTCCTATAGGGCCAGAACAGTGAGCATTCTCAGAACAAAAGAACTGTGCTTCCTACACACACGGTCCATATCTAGTTAAACTCTGCTTAGGAAACTGACAAGAACAGTAGATCCTCTTCAGTCCAATACCCTGTACATGCTGGGAACAGATGCCAGTGTGATTTGCCCTGTGGATGACAATAGGAGTGCAATAGTGACTCTTCTTACCAGAAAACAACTCTTGCACGTAGGAACAGATACTGCATGTGATTCAACTCCATTTAGGATTGGGAAACAAACGCTAGCTCGCCTTACAAGAAACATACTCTGCTTTTGAGAAAAGAGCACTATTCTACTCTACTGTGTTTCCAATGGGGTCCGAAAATTGAGCTTGCTCAGAACAAAAGAACTGTGCTTCCTACACACAGGGGCCATATCTAGTTCAACTCTGCTTAGGAAACTGACAAGAATAGTAGCTCCTCTTCAGTCCAATACACTGTACTTGCTGGGAACAGACGCGAGTGCTATTTGCACTGTGTATGGCATTGGGAGCGCAATAGTGACTTTCCTTACCAGAAAACAACTCTTGCTCATAGGACAAAAAACTGCATGTGATTCAACTCCATTTAGGAATGGGAAACAAACACTAGCTCGCCGTACAAGAAACATAGTCTGCTTTTGAGAAAAGAGCACTCTTCTACTCTACTGTGTTTCCTAGGGGGTCCGAACAGTGAGCTTGCTCAGAACAAAAGAACAGTGCTTCCTACACACAGGGTCCATATCTAGTTCAACTCTGCTTAGGAAACTGACAAGAACAGTAGCTCCGCTTCAGTCCAATACACTGTACTTGCTGGGAAGAGACGCGAGTGCTATTTGCACTGTGTATGGCAATGGGAGCGCAAGAGTAACTTTCCTTACCAGAAAACAACTCTTGCTCATAGGACCAAAAACTGCATGTGATTCAACTCCATTTAGCACTGGGAAAAAACCCTAGCTCGCCTTACAAGAAACACACTCTGCTTTTGAGAAAAGAGCACTCTTCTACTCTACTGTGTTTCCTATAGGGCCAGAACAGTGAGTTTGCTCAGAAAAAAAGAACTGTGATTCCTACAAATACGGCCATATATAGTTCAATTCTGCTTAGGAAACTGACAAGAACAGTAGATCCTCTTCATTCCAGTACCCTGTACATGCTGGGAACAGACGCCAGTGCTGTTTTCCCTGTGTATGACAATTGGAGCACAATAGTGACTCTTCTTACCAGAAAACAACTCTTGCTCGTAGGACAAGAAACTGCATGTGATTCAACTCCATTTAGGACTGTGAAACAAACGCTAGTTCGCCTTACAGGAAACACACTCTGCTTTAGAGAAAAGAGCACTCTTCTACTCTACTGTGTATCCTATGGGGTCCGAACAGTGAGCTTGCTCAGAACAAAAGAACTGTGCTTCCTCCACACACGGGCCATATCTAGTTCAACTCTGCTTAGGAAACTGACAAGAACAGTAGATCCTCTTCAGTACAATACACTGTATATGCAGGGAACAGACGCTAGTGCTATTTGTCCTCTGTATGACAATGGGAGCGCAATAGTGACTCTTCTTATCAGAAAACACCTCTTGCACGTAGGACCAGAAACTGCAAGGGATTCAACTCCATTTCTGACTGGGAAACAAACACTAGCTCGCCTTACAAGAAATACACTCTGCTTTTGAGAAAAGAGCACTCTTCTACTCTATTGTGTTTCCTATGGGGTCCGAACAATGAGCTTGCTCAGAACAAAAGAACTGTGCTTCCTACACACAGGGGCCATATCTAGTTCAACTCTGCTTAGGAAACTGACAAGAACAGTAGCTCCGCTTCAGTCCAATACACTGTACTTGCTGGGAACAGACGCGAGTGGTATTTGCACTGTGTATGGCAATGGGAGCGCAATAGTGACTTTCCTTACCAGAAAACACCTCTTGCTCATAGGACCAGAAACTGCATGGGATTCAACTCCATTTCTGAATGGGAAACAAACACTAGCTCACCTTACAAGAAACACACTCTGCTTTTGAGAAATGAGCACTCTTCTACTCTACTGTATTTCCTATGTGGTCCGAACAGTGAGCTTTCTCAGAACAAAAGAACTGTGCTTCGTACACACAGGGGCCATATCTAGTTCAACTCTGCTTAGGAAACTGACAAGAACGGTAGCTCCTCCTCAGTCCAATACACTGTCCTAGCTGGGAACAGACGCGAGTGCTATTTGTACTGTGTATGGCAATAGGAGCGCAATAGTGACCTTCTTATCAGAAAACAACTCTTGATGATAGGACCAGAAACTGCATGGGATTCAACTCTATTTATTACTGGGAAACAAACGCTAGCTCGCCTTATAAGGAACACAATCTGGATTGAGAAAGGAGCACTCTTCTACTCTAATGTGTTTCCTATAGGGCCAGAACAGTGAGCATTCTCAGAACAAAAGAACTGTGCTTCCTACACACACGGTCCATATCTAGTTAAACTCTGCTTAGGAAACTGACAAGAACAGTAGATCCTCTTCAGTCCAATACCCTGTACATGCTGGGAACAGATGCCAATGTGATTTGCCCTGTGGATGACAATAGGAGTGCAATAGTGACTCTTCTTACCAGAAAACAACTCTTGCTCGTAGGACCAGAAACTGCATGGGATTCAACTCCATTTCTGACTGGGAAACAAACACTAGCTCGCCTTACAAGAAACACACTCTGCTTTTGAGAAAAGAGCACTCTTCTACTCTACTGTGTTTCCTATAGGGCCAGAACAGTGAGCTTGCTCAGAACAAAAGAACTGTGCTTCATACAAATACTGCCATATATAGTTCAATTCTGCTTAGGAAACTGAAAAGAACAGTAGCTCCTGTTCAGTCCAATACACTGTATATGCTGGGAACAGACACAAGTGCTATTTGCCCTGTGTATGACAATGGGAGTGCAATAGTGACTCTTCTTTCCAGAAAACAAATCTTGCTCGTTGGACCAGAAACTGTATGTGATTCAACTCCATTTAGGACTGGAAAACAAACGCTAGCTCGCCTAACAAGAAACTCACTCTGCTTTTGAGAAAAGAGCACTCTTCTACTCGACTTTGTATCCTATGGGGTCCGAACAGTGAGCTTGCTCAGAACAAAAGAACTGTGCTTCCTACATACAGGGGCCATATCTATTTCAACTCTGCTTAGTAAACTGACAAGAACAGTAGCTCCTCTTCAGTCCAATACACTGTACTTGCTGGGAACAGATGCGAGTGCTATTTACACTGTGTATGGCAGTGGGAGCGCAACAGTGACTTTATTACCAGAAAACAACTCTTGCTCGTAGGAACAAAAACTGCATGTGATTCAACTCCATTTAGGACGGGGAAACAAACGCTTGCTCGCCTTACAAGAAACACACTCTGCTTTTGAGAAAAGAGCACTCTTTTACTCTACTGTGTTTCCTGTAGGGCCAAAACAGAGAGCTTGCTCAGAACAAAAGAAATGTGCTTCCTACACACACGGGTCATATCTAGTTCAACTCTGCTTAGGAACCTGACAAGAACAGTAGATCCTCTTCAGTCCAATACACTGTACATGCTGGGAACAGACGCCAGTGCTATTTGCACTGTGTATGGCAAAGGGAGCGCAATAGTGACTTTGCTTACCAGAAAACAACTCTTGCTCGTAGGACCAAAAACTGCATGTGATTCAACTCCATTTCTGACTGGGAAACAAACGCTAGCTCGCCTTACAAGAAACACACTCTGCTTTTGAGAAAAGAGCAGTCTTCTATTCTACTGTGGTTCATATGGGGTCCGAACATTGAGCTTGCTCAGAACAAAAGAACTGTGCTTCCTACACACACTGGCCATATCTATTTCAACTCTGCTTAGGAAACTGACAAGAACAGTAGCTCCTCTTCAGTCCAATACACTGTACTTGCTGGGTACACACGCGAGTGCTATTTGAACTGTGTATGGCAATGGGAGTGCAATAGTGACTTTCCTTACCAGAAAACAACTCTTGCTCGTAGGACCAAAAACTGGATGTGATTCAACTCCATTTAGGACTGGGAAACAAACGCTAGCTCTCCTTACAAGAAACACACTCTGCTTTTGAGAAAAAGGAGCAGTCTTCTATTCTACTGTGGTTCATATGGGGTCCGAACATTGAGGTTGCTCAGAACAAAAGAACTGTGCTTCCTACACACACGGGCCATATCTAGTTCAACTCTCCTTAGGAAACTGACAAGAACAGTAACTCCTCTTTAGTCCAATACACTGTACTTTTTGGGAACAGACGCGAGTGCTATTTGTACTGTGTATGGCAATGGGAGCGCAATAGTGACTCTTCTTACCAGAAAACAACTTTTGCTCGTAGGACCAAATACTGCATTTGATTCACCTCCATTTAGTACTGGGAAACAAACGCTAGCTAGCCTTACAAGAAACACACTCTGCTTTTGAGAAAAGAGCACTCTTCTACTCTACTGTGTTTCCTACAGTGCCAGAACAGTGAGCTTGCTCAGAACAAAAGAACTGTGCTTCCTATACACACGGGCCATATCTAGTTCAACTCTGCTTAGGAAACTGACAAGAACAGTAGCTCCTCTTCAGTCCAATACACTGTATTTGCTGGCAACAGACGCGAGTGCTATTTGCACTGTGTACAGCAATGGGAGCACAATAGTGACTCTTCTTACCAGAAAACAACTCTTGCTCGTAGGACCAGAAAGTGCATGGGATTCAACTCCATTTAGGACTGGGAAAAAACGCTAGCTCGCCTTACAAGAAACACACTCTGCTTTTGAGAAAAGAGCACTCCTCTACTCTACTGTGTTTCCTACAGGGCCAGAACAGTGAGCTTGCTCAGAACAAAAGAACTGTGCTTCCTACACATACGTGCCATATCTAGTTCAACTCTGCTTAGGAAACTGACAAGAACAGTAGCTCCGCTTCAGTCCAATACACTGTACTTGCTGGGAACAGATGCGAGTGCTATTTGCACTGTGTAAGGCAATGGGAGCGCAATAGTGTCTTTCCTTACTTGAAAGCAACTCTTGTGTGTAAGACCAAAAACTGTATGTGATTCAAGTCCATTTAGGACTGGGAAACAAACGCTAGCTCGCCTTACAAGTAACAAAATCTGCTTTTGAGGAAAGAGAACTATTCTACTCTACTGTGTTTCCTATGGTGTCCGAACAGTGAGCTTGCTCAGAAAAAAAGAACTGTGCTTCCTACACACACGGGCCATATCTAGTTCAACTCTGCTTAGGAAACTGACAAGAACAGTATCCTTTCTTCAGTCCAATACACTCTTCTTGCTGGGAACAGACGCGAGTGCTATTTGCACTTTGTATGGCAAAGGGAGCGCAATAGTGACTCTTCTTATCAGAAAACAACTCTTGCTCTTAGGACCAGAAACTGCATGTGATTCAACTCCACTTAGGACTGGGCAAAAAACGCTAGCTCGCCTTACAAGAAACACACTCTGATTTTGAGAAAAGAGCACTCTTCTACTCTACTGTGTATCCTATGGGGTCCGAACAGTGAGCTTGCTCAGAACAACAGAACTGTGCTTCCTACACACAGGGGCCATATCTAGTTCAACTCTGCTTAGGAAACTGACAAGAACAGTAGCTCCGCTTCAGTCCAATACACTGAACTTGCTGGGAACAGACGCGAGTGCTATTTGCACTGTGTATGGCAATGGGAGCGCAAGAGTGACTTTCCTTCCCAGAAAACAACACTTGCTCATAGGACCAAAAACTGCATGTGATTCAACTCCATTTAGGACTGGGAAACAAACGCTAGCTCGCCTTACAAGAAACACACTCTGCTTTTGAGAAAAGAGCACTCTTCTACTCTACTGTGTTTCCTATAGGGCCAGAACAGTGAGCTTGCTCAGAACAAAAGAACTGTGCTTCATACAAATACGGCCATATCTAGTTCAATTCTACTTAGGAAACTGAAAAGAACAGTAGATCCTCTTCAGTCCAATACAGTGTACATGCTGGAAACAGACGCCACTGTTATTTATCCTGTAAATGACAATGGGAGCACAATAGTGACTCTTCTTACCAGAAAACAACTCTTGCTCTAAGGACAAGAACCTGCATGTGATTCAACTCCATTTAGGACTGGGAAACAAATGCTAGCTCGCTTTAAAAGAAACACACTCTGCTTTTGAGAAAAGAGCACTCTTCTACTCTACTGTGTTTCCTATGGGGTCTGAACAGTGAGCTTGCTCAGAACAAAAGAACTGTGCTTCCTACACACAGGGGCAATATCTATTTCAACTCTGCTTAGGAAACTGACAAGAACAGTAGCTCCGCTTCAGTCCAATACACTGTACTTGGTGGGAACAGACACCAGTGCTATTTGCACTGAGTATGGCAATGCGAGCACAATAATGACTTTCCTTACCAGAAAACAACTCTTTATCATTCGACCAAAAACTGCATGTGATTCAACTCCATTTTGGACTGGGAAACAAACGCTAGCTCGCCTTACAAGAAACACACTCTGCTTTTGAGAAAAGAGCACTCTTCTACTCTACTGTTTTTTCTATAGGGCCAGAACAGTGAGTTTGCTCAGAACAAAAGAACTGTGATTCCTACAAATACGGCCATATCTAGTTCAATTCTGCTTAGAAAACTGACAAGAAAAGTAGATCCTCTTCAGTCCAATACACTGTACATGCTGGGAACAGACGCCAGTGCTATTTGCCCTGTGTATGACAATGGGAGCACAATAGTGACTCTTCTTACCAGAAAACAACTCTTGCTCGTAAGACAAGAAACTGCATGTGATTCAACTCCATTTAGGACTGGGAAACAAACGCTAGCTCGCCTTACAAGAAACACACTCTGCTTTGAGAAAATAGCACTCTTCTACTCTACTGTGTATCCTATGGGGTCCGAACAGTGAGCTTGCTCAGAACAACAGAACTGTGCTTCCTCCACACACGGGCCGTATCTAGTTCAACTCTGCTTAGGATTCTGACAAGAACAGGAGCTCCACTTCAGTCCAATACACTGTACGTGCAGGAAACAGACGCCAGTGCTATTTGTCCTCTGTATGAAAATGGGAGCACATTAGTGACTCTTCTTATCAGAAAACACCTCTTGCTCATAGGACCAGAAACTGCATGGGATTCAACTCCATTTCTGACTGGGAAACAAACACTAGCTCGCCTTACAAGAAACACACTCTGCTTTTGAGAAAAGAGCACTCTTCTACTCTACTGTGGTTCCCATGGGGTCCGAACATTGACCTTGCTCAGAACAAATGAACTGTGCTTCCTACAAACACGGGCCATATCTAGTTCAACTCTGCTTAGGAAACTGACAAGAACAGTAGCTCCGCTTCAGTCCAATACACTGTACTTGCTGGGAACAGACGCGAGTGCTATTTGCACTGTGTATGGCAATGGGAGCGCAATAGTGACTTTCCTTACCAGAAAACAACTCTTGCTGGTAGGACCAGAAACTGCTTGTGATTCAACTCCATTTAGGACTGGAAAATAAACACTAGCTCGCCTTACAAGAAACACACTCTGGTTTTGAGAAAAGAGCACTCTTCTACTCTACTGTGTTTCCTATAGGGCCAGAACAGTGAGTTTGCTCAGAACAAAAACACTGTGCTTCCTACAAATACGGCCATATCTAGTTCAATTCTGCTTAGGAATCTTACAAGAACAGTAGATCCTCTTCAGTCCAATACACTGTACATGCTGGGAACAGACGCCAGTGCTATTTGCCCTGTGTATGACAATGTGAGCGCAATAGTGACTCTTCTTACCAGAAAACAACTCTTGCTTGTAGGACCAAAAACAGGATGAGATTCAACTCCACTTAGGACTGGGAAACAAACGCTAGCTTGCCTTATATGAAACACACTCTGCTTTTGAGAAAAGAGCACTCTTCTACTCTACTGTGTTTCCTATGGGGTCCGAACAGTGAGTTTGCTCAGAACAAAAGAACTGTGCTTCATACAAATACGGCCATATCTAGTTCAATTCTGCTTAGGAAACTGACAAGAACAGTAGATCCTTTTCAGTCCAATACAATGTACATGCTGGGAGCAGACGCCAGTGCTATTTGCCCTGTGCATGACAATGGGAGCACAATAGTGACTCTTCTTACCAGAAAACAACTCTTGCTCGTAGGACAAGAAACTGCATGTGATTCAACTCCATTTAGGACTGGGAAACAAACGCTAGCTCGCCTTAAAAGAAACACACTCTGCTTTGAGAAAAGAGCACTCTTCTATTCTACTGTGTATCCTATGGGGTCCGAACAGTGAGCTTGCTCAGAACAACAGAACTGTGCTTCCTCCACACACGGGCCATATCTAGTTCAACTCTGCTTAGGATACTGACAAGAACAGTAGCTCCACTTCAGTCCAATACACTGTACGTGCAGGGATCAGACGCCAGTGCTATTTGTCCTCTGTATGACAATGGGAGCGCAATAGTGACTCTTCTTATCAGAAAACACCTCTTGCTCATAGGACCAGAAACTGCATGGGATTCAACTCCATTTCTGACTGGGAAACAAACACTAGCTCGCCTTACAAGAAACACACTCTGCTTTTGAGAAATGAGCACTCTTCTACTCTACTGTATTTCCTATGTGGTCCGAACAGTGAGCTTGCTCAGAACAAAAGAACTGTGCTTCCTACACACACGGCCATATCTAGTTCAACTCTGCTTAGGAAACTGACAAGAACGGTAGCTCCTCCTCAGTCCAATACACTGTCCTAGCTGGGAACAGACGCGAGTGCTATTTGTACTGTGTATGGCAATAGGAGCGCAATAGTGACTCTTCTTATCAGAAAACAACTCTTGCTGATAGGACCAGAAACTGCATGGGATTCAACTCTATTTATTACTGGGAAACAAACACTAGCTCGCCTTATAAGGAACACAATCTGGATTGAGAAAGGAGCACTCTTCTACTCTAATGTGTTTCCTATAGGGCCAGAACAGTGAGCATTCTCAGAACAAAAGAACTGTGCTTCCTACACACACGGTCCATATCTAGTTAAACTCTGCTTAGGAAACTGACAAGAACAGTAGATCCTCTTCAGTCCAATACCCTGTACATGCTGGGAACAGATGCCAGTGTGATTTGCCCTGTGGATGACAATAGGAGTGCAATAGTGACTCTTCTTACCAGAAAACAACTCTTGCACGTAGGAACAGATACTGCATGTGATTCAACTCCATTTAGGATTGGGAAACAAACGCTAGCTCGCCTTACAAGAAACATACTCTGCTTTTGAGAAAAGAGCACTATTCTACTCTACTGTGTTTCCAATGGGGTCCGAAAATTGAGCTTGCTCAGAACAAAAGAACTGTGCTTCCTACACACAGGGGCCATATCTAGTTCAACTCTGCTTAGGAAACTGACAAGAATAGTAGCTCCTCTTCAGTCCAATACACTGTACTTGCTGGGAACAGACGCGAGTGCTATTTGCACTGTGTATGGCATTGGGAGCGCAATAGTGACTTTCCTTACCAGAAAACAACTCTTGCTCATAGGACAAAAAACTGCATGTGATTCAACTCCATTTAGGAATGGGAAACAAACACTAGCTCGCCGTACAAGAAACATAGTCTGCTTTTGAGAAAAGAGCACTCTTCTACTCTACTGTGTTTCCTAGGGGGTCCGAACAGTGAGCTTGCTCAGAACAAAAGAACAGTGCTTCCTACACACAGGGTCCATATCTAGTTCAACTCTGCTTAGGAAACTGACAAGAACAGTAGCTCCGCTTCAGTCCAATACACTGTACTTGCTGGGAAGAGACGCGAGTGCTATTTGCACTGTGTATGGCAATGGGAGCGCAAGAGTAACTTTCCTTACCAGAAAACAACTCTTGCTCATAGGACCAAAAACTGCATGTGATTCAACTCCATTTAGCACTGGGAAAAAACCCTAGCTCGCCTTACAAGAAACACACTCTGCTTTTGAGAAAAGAGCACTCTTCTACTCTACTGTGTTTCCTATAGGGCCAGAACAGTGAGTTTGCTCAGAAAAAAAGAACTGTGATTCCTACAAATACGGCCATATATAGTTCAATTCTGCTTAGGAAACTGACAAGAACAGTAGATCCTCTTCATTCCAGTACCCTGTACATGCTGGGAACAGACGCCAGTGCTGTTTTCCCTGTGTATGACAATTGGAGCACAATAGTGACTCTTCTTACCAGAAAACAACTCTTGCTCGTAGGACAAGAAACTGCATGTGATTCAACTCCATTTAGGACTGTGAAACAAACGCTAGTTCGCCTTACAGGAAACACACTCTGCTTTAGAGAAAAGAGCACTCTTCTACTCTACTGTGTATCCTATGGGGTCCGAACAGTGAGCTTGCTCAGAACAAAAGAACTGTGCTTCCTCCACACACGGGCCATATCTAGTTCAACTCTGCTTAGGAAACTGACAAGAACAGTAGATCCTCTTCAGTACAATACACTGTATATGCAGGGAACAGACGCTAGTGCTATTTGTCCTCTGTATGACAATGGGAGCGCAATAGTGACTCTTCTTATCAGAAAACACCTCTTGCACGTAGGACCAGAAACTGCAAGGGATTCAACTCCATTTCTGACTGGGAAACAAACACTAGCTCGCCTTACAAGAAATACACTCTGCTTTTGAGAAAAGAGCACTCTTCTACTCTATTGTGTTTCCTATGGGGTCCGAACAATGAGCTTGCTCAGAACAAAAGAACTGTGCTTCCTACACACAGGGGCCATATCTAGTTCAACTCTGCTTAGGAAACTGACAAGAACAGTAGCTCCGCTTCAGTCCAATACACTGTACTTGCTGGGAACAGACGCGAGTGGTATTTGCACTGTGAATGGCAATGGGAGCGCAATAGTGACTTTCCTTACCAGAAAACACCTCTTGCTCATAGGACCAGAAACTGCATGGGATTCAACTCCATTTCTGAATGGGAAACAAACACTAGCTCACCTTACAAGAAACACACTCTGCTTTTGAGAAATGAGCACTCTTCTACTCTACTGTATTTCCTATGTGGTCCGAACAGTGAGCTTTCTCAGAACAAAAGAACTGTGCTTCGTACACACAGGGGCCATATCTAGTTCAACTCTGCTTAGGAAACTGACAAGAACGGTAGCTCCTCCTCAGTCCAATACACTGTCCTAGCTGGGAACAGACGCGAGTGCTATTTGTACTGTGTATGGCAATAGGAGCGCAATAGTGACCTTCTTATCAGAAAACAACTCTTGATGATAGGACCAGAAACTGCATGGGATTCAACTCTATTTATTACTGGGAAACAAACGCTAGCTCGCCTTATAAGGAACACAATCTGGATTGAGAAAGGACCACTCTTCTACTCTAATGTGTTTCCTATAGGGCCAGAACAGTGAGCATTCTCAGAACAAAAGAACTGTGCTTCCTACACACACGGTCCATATCTAGTTAAACTCTGCTTAGGAAACTGACAAGAACAGTAGATCCTCTTCAGTCCAATACCCTGTACATGCTGGGAACAGATGCCAATGTGATTTGCCCTGTGGATGACAATAGGAGTGCAATAGTGACTCTTCTTACCAGAAAACAACTCTTGCTCGTAGGACCAGAAACTGCATGGGATTCAACTCCATTTCTGACTGGGAAACAAACACTAGCTCGCCTTACAAGAAACACACTCTGCTTTTGAGAAAAGAGCACTCTTCTACTCTACTGTGTTTCCTATAGGGCCAGAACAGTGAGCTTGCTCAGAACAAAAGAACTGTGCTTCATACAAATACTGCCATATATAGTTCAATTCTGCTTAGGAAACTGAAAAGAACAGTAGCTCCTGTTCAGTCCAATACACTGTATATGCTGGGAACAGACACAAGTGCTATTTGCCCTGTGTATGACAATGGGAGTGCAATAGTGACTCTTCTTTCCAGAAAACAAATCTTGCTCGTTGGACCAGAAACTGTATGTGATTCAACTCCATTTAGGACTGGAAAACAAACGCTAGCTCGCCTAACAAGAAACTCACTCTGCTTTTGAGAAAAGAGCACTCTTCTACTCGACTTTGTATCCTATGGGGTCCGAACAGTGAGCTTGCTCAGAACAAAAGAACTGTGCTTCCTACATACAGGGGCCATATCTATTTCAACTCTGCTTAGTAAACTGACAAGAACAGTAGCTCCTCTTCAGTCCAATACACTGTACTTGCTGGGAACAGATGCGAGTGCTATTTACACTGTGTATGGCAGTGGGAGCGCAACAGTGACTTTATTACCAGAAAACAACTCTTGCTCGTAGGAACAAAAACTGCATGTGATTCAACTCCATTTAGGACGGGGAAACAAACGCTTGCTCGCCTTACAAGAAACACACTCTGCTTTTGAGAAAAGAGCACTCTTTTACTCTACTGTGTTTCCTGTAGGGCCAAAACAGAGAGCTTGCTCAGAACAAAAGAAATGTGCTTCCTACACACACGGGTCATATCTAGTTCAACTCTGCTTAGGAACCTGACAAGAACAGTAGATCCTCTTCAGTCCAATACACTGTACATGCTGGGAACAGACGCCAGTGCTATTTGCACTGTGTATGGCAAAGGGAGCGCAATAGTGACTTTGCTTACCAGAAAACAACTCTTGCTCGTAGGACCAAAAACTGCATGTGATTCAACTCCATTTCTGACTGGGAAACAAACGCTAGCTCGCCTTACAAGAAACACACTCTGCTTTTGAGAAAAGAGCAGTCTTCTATTCTACTGTGGTTCATATGGGGTCCGAACATTGAGCTTGCTCAGAACAAAAGAACTGTGCTTCCTACACACACTGGCCATATCTATTTCAACTCTGCTTAGGAAACTGACAAGAACAGTAGCTCCTCTTCAGTCCAATACACTGTACTTGCTGGGTACACACGCGAGTGCTATTTGAACTGTGTATGGCAATGGGAGTGCAATAGTGACTTTCCTTACCAGAAAACAACTCTTGCTCGTAGGACCAAAAACTGGATGTGATTCAACTCCATTTAGGACTGGGAAACAAACGCTAGCTCTCCTTACAAGAAACACACTCTGCTTTTGAGAAAAAGGAGCAGTCTTCTATTCTACTGTGGTTCATATGGGGTCCGAACATTGAGGTTGCTCAGAACAAAAGAACTGTGCTTCCTACACACACGGGCCATATCTAGTTCAACTCTCCTTAGGAAACTGACAAGAACAGTAACTCCTCTTTAGTCCAATACACTGTACTTTTTGGGAACAGACGCGAGTGCTATTTGTACTGTGTATGGCAATGGGAGCGCAATAGTGACTCTTCTTACCAGAAAACAACTTTTGCTCGTAGGACCAAATACTGCATTTGATTCACCTCCATTTAGTACTGGGAAACAAACGCTAGCTAGCCTTACAAGAAACACACTCTGCTTTTGAGAAAAGAGCACTCTTCTACTCTACTGTGTTTCCTACAGTGCCAGAACAGTGAGCTTGCTCAGAACAAAAGAACTGTGCTTCCTATACACACGGGCCATATCTAGTTCAACTCTGCTTAGGAAACTGACAAGAACAGTAGCTCCTCTTCAGTCCAATACACTGTATTTGCTGGCAACAGACGCGAGTGCTATTTGCACTGTGTACAGCAATGGGAGCACAATAGTGACTCTTCTTACCAGAAAACAACTCTTGCTCGTAGGACCAGAAAGTGCATGGGATTCAACTCCATTTAGGACTGGGAAAAAACGCTAGCTCGCCTTACAAGAAACACACTCTGCTTTTGAGAAAAGAGCACTCCTCTACTCTACTGTGTTTCCTACAGGGCCAGAACAGTGAGCTTGCTCAGAACAAAAGAACT
>NW_026737142.1:0-49189 GCF_949786415.1 Peromyscus eremicus | reverse complement strand
GAAAAGAGCAGTCTTCTACTCTACTGTGTTTCCTATGGGGTCCGAACATTGAGCTTGCTCAGAACAAAAGAACTGTGCTTCCTACACACACGGGCCATATCTAGTTCAACTCTGCTTAGGAAACTGACAAGAACAGTAGCTCCTCTTCAGTCCAATACACTGTACTTGCTGGGAACAGACGCGAGTGCTATTTGCACTGTGTATGGCAATGGGAGCGCAATACTGACTTTCGTTACCAGAAAACAACTCTTGCTCGTAGGACCAAAAACTGCATGTGATTCAGCTCCATTAGGGACGGGAAACAAATGCTAGCTCGCCTTACAAGAAACACACTCTGCTTTTGAGAAAAGAGCACTCGTCTACACTACTGTGTTTCCTATGAGGTCCAAATAGTGAGCTTGGTCAGAACAAAAGAACTGTGCTTCCTACACACACGGAACATATGTAGTTCAACTCTGCTTAGGAAACTGACAAGAACAGTAGCCCCTATTCAGTCCAATATACTGTACTTGCTGGGAACAGAGGCGAGTGCTATTTGCACTGTGTATGGCAATAGGAGCACAATAGTGACCCTTCTTAGCAGAAAAAAACTCTTGCTCATAGGACCAGAAATTGCATGGGATTATACTCCATTTCTGACTGGGAAACAATCCCTAGCTCGCCTTACAAGAAAGACACTCTGATTTTGACAAAAGAGCACTCTTCTACTCTACTGTGTTTCCTATGGGGTCCGAATAGTGAGCTTGCTCAGAAAAAAAGAACTGTGCTTCCTACACACAGGGGCCATATCTAGTTCAACTCTGCTTAGGAAACTGACAAGAACAGTAGCTCCACTTCAGTCCAATACACTGTACTTGCTGGGAACAGACGCGAGTGCTATTTGCACTGTGTATGTAAATGGGAGCGCAATAGTGACTTTCCTTACCAGAAAACAACTCTTGGTCGTAGGACAAGAAACTGCATGTGATTCAACTCCATTTAGGACTGGGAAACAAACACTAGCTCGCCTTACAAGAAACACACTCTGCTTTTGAGAAAAGAGCACTCTTCTACTCTACTGTGTTTCCTATGGGGTCCGAATAGTGAGCTTGCTCAGAACAAAAGAACTGTGCTTCCTACACACACGGGCCATATCTAGTTCAACTCTGCTTAGCAAACTGAGAAGAACAGTAGCTCCGCTTCAGTCCAATACACTGTACTTGCTGGGAACAGACGCCAGTGCTGTTGGCACTGTGTATGGCAATAGGAGCACAATAGTGTCTCTTCTTATCAGAAAACAACTCTTGCTCATAGGACCAGAAACTGCATGGGATTCAACTCCATTTCTGACTGGGAAACAAACACTAGCTCGCCTTACAAGAAAGACTCTGTGATTTTGAGAAAAGAGCACTCTTCTACTCTACTGTGTTTCCTATGGGGTCCGAATAGTGAGCTTGCTCAGAACAAAAGAACTGTGCTTCCTACACACAGGGGCCATATCTAGTTCAACTCTGCTTAGGAAACTGACAAGAACAGTAGCTCCGATTCAGTCCAATACACTGTACTTGCTGGGAACAGACGCGAGTGCTATTTGCACTGTGTATGTAAATGGGAGCGCAATAGTGACTTTCCTTACCAGAAAACAACTCTTGGTCGTAGGACCAAAAACTGCATGATTTTCAACTCCATTTAGGACTGGGAAACAAACGGTAGCTCGCCTTACAAAAAACACACTCTGCTTTTGAGAAAAGAGCATTCTTCTACTCTACTGTGTTTCCTATAGGGCCAAAACAGTGAGCTTGCTCAGAACAAAAGAACTGTACTTCCTTCACACAGGGGCCATATCTAGTTATACTCTGCTTAGGAAACTGACAAGAACAGTAGCTCCTCTTCAGTCCAATACACTGTACATGCTGGGAACAGACGCCAGTGCTATTTGCCCTTTGTATGACAATGGGAGCACAATAGTGACTCTTCTTACCAGAAAACAACTCTTGCTCGTAGGACCAGAAACTGTATGTGATTCAACTCCATTTAGGACTGGGAAACAAACGATAGCTCTCCTTACAAGAAACACACTCTGCTTTGAGAAAAGAGCACTCTTCTACTCTACTGTGTATCCTATGGGGTCGGAACAGTGAGCTTGCTCAGAACAAAAGAACTGAGCTTCCTACAAACAGGGGCCATATCTAGTTTAACTCTGCTTAGGAAACTGACAAGAACAGTAGCTCTGCTTCAGTCCAATACACTGTACTTGCTGGGAACAGACACCAGTGCTATTTGCCCTGTGTATGACAATGAAAACGCAATAGTGACTCTTCTTACCAGAAAAAAACTCTTGCTCGTAGGACAAGAAACTGCATGTGATTCAACTCCATTTAGGACTGGGAAACAAACGCTAGCTCTCCTTACAAGAAACACACTCTGCTTTGAGAAAAGAGCACTCTTCTACTCTACTGTGTATCCTATGGGGTCTGAACAGTGAGCTTGCTCAGAACAAAAGAACTGTGCTTCCTACACACACGGGCCATATCTAGTTCAACTCTGCTTAGGAAACTGACAAGAACAGTAGCTCCTCTTCAGTCCAATACACTGTACTTGCTGGGAACAGACGCGAGTGCTATTTGCACTGTGTATGGCAATGGGAGTGCAATAGTGACTTTTCTTACCAGAAAACAACTCTTGCTCGTAGGACCAGAAACTGCATGTCATTCAGCTCCATTTAGGACTGGGAAACAAATGCTAGCTTGTTACAAGAAACACACTCTGCTTTTGAGAAAATAGCACTCTTCTACTCTACTGTGTTTCCTAGGGGGTCTGAACAGTGAGCTTGCTCAGAACAAAAGAACTGTGCTTCCTACATACACGGGCCATATCTAGTTCATCTCTGCTTAGGAAACTGACAAGAACAGTAGCTCCACTTCAGTCCAATACACTGTACTTGCTGGGAACAGACGCGAGTGCTATTTGCACTGTGTATGGAAATGGGAGCGCAATAGTGACTTTCCTTACTAGAAAACACCTCTTGCTCGTAGGACCAGAAACTGCATGGGGTTCAACTCTATTGCTGAATGGGAAACAAACACTAGCTCGCCTTACAAGAAACACACTCTGCTTTTGAGAAAAGAGCAGTCTTACTCTACTCTGTTTCCTATGGGGTCCGAATATTGAGCTTGTTCCGAACAAAAGAACTGTGCTTCCTACACACACGGGCCATATCTAGTTCAACTCTGCTTAGGAAACTGACAAGAACAGTAGCTCTGCTTCAGTCCAATACACTGTACTTGCTGGGAACAGATGCGAGTGCTATTTGCACTGTGTATGGCAATGGGAGAAGCAATAGTGACTTTATTACCAGAAAACAACTCTTGCTCGTAGGACCAAAAACTGCATGTGATTCAACTCCATTTAAGACTGGGAAACAAACGCTAGCTCGCCTTACAAGAAACACACTCTGCTTTTGAGAAAAGAGCACTCTTCTACTCTACTGTGTTTCCTATGGTGTCCGAACAGTGAGCTTGCTCAGAACAAACGAACTGTGCTTCCTACACACACGGGCCCTATCTAGTTCTAATCTGCTTAGGAAACTGACAAGAACAGTATCCCCTCTTCAGTCCAATACACTGTACTTGCTGGGAACACACGCGAGTGCTATTTGCACTGTGTATGGCAATGGGAGCGCAATAGTGACTTTCCTTACCAGAAAACAACTCTTGCTTGTAGGACCAGAAACTGCATGTGATTCAGCTCCATTTAGGACTGGGAAACAAACGCTAGCTCGCCTTACAAGAAACACACTCTGCTTTTGAGAAAAGAGCACTCTTCTACTCTTCTGTGTTTCCTATAGAGCCAGAAGAGTGAGCTTGCTCAGAACAAAAGAACTGTGCTTCCTACAAATACTGCCATATCTAGTTCAATTCGGCTTAGGAAACTGAAAAGAACAGTAGCTCCTGTTCAGTCTAATACACTGTACATGCTGGGAACAGACGCCAGTGCTATTTGCCCTGTGTATGACAATGGGAGCGCAATAGTGACTCTTCTTACCAGAAAACAACTCTTGCTCGTAGGACAAGAATCTGCATGGGATTCAACTCCATTTCTGACTGGTAAACAAACACTAGCTCGCCTTACAAGAAAGACTATCTGATTTTGAGAAAAGAGCACTCTTCTACTCTACTGTGTTTCCTATGGGGTCCAAATAGTGAGCTTGCTCAGAACAAAAGAACTGTGCTTCCTACACACAGGGGCCATATCTAGTTCAACTCTGCTTAGGAAACTGACAAGAACAGTAGCTACGCTTCAGTCCAATACACTGTACTTGCTGGGAACAGACGCGAGTGCTATTTGCACTGTGTATGTAAATGGGAGCGCAATAGTGACTTTCCTTACCAGAGAACACCTCTTGCTCCTAGGACCAGAAACTGCATGGGATTCAACTCCATTTAGGACTGGGAAACACATGCTAGCTTGCCTTACAAGAAACACACTCTGCTTTTGAGAAAAGAGCACTCTTTTACTCTACTGTGTCTCCTATGGGGCCAGAACACTCAGCTTGCTCAGAACAAAAGAACTGTGCTTCCTACACACACGGGCCATATCTAGTTCAACTCTGCTTAGGAAACTGACAAGAACAGTAGCTCCTCTTCAGTCCAATACACTGTACTTCCTGGGAACAGACGCGAGTGCTATTGGCACTGTGTATGGCAATGGGAGCACAATAGTGACTTTCCTTACCAGAAAACTACTCTTGCTCATAGGACCAGAAACTGCATGTGATTCAGCTCCATTTAGGACTGGGAAATAAATGCTAGCTCGCCTTACAAGAAACACACTCTGCTTTTGAGAAAAAAGCACTCTTCTACTCTACTGTGTTTCCTATGGGGTCCGAACAGTGAGCTTGCTCAGAAAAAAAGAACTGTGCTTCCTACACAAACGGACCATATGTAGTTCAACTCTGCTTAGGAAACTGACAAGAACAGTAGCTCCGCTTCAGTCCAATACACTGTACTTGCTGGGAACAGACGCCAGTGCTGTTGGCACTGTGTATGGCAATAGGAGCACAATAGTGTCTCTTCTTATCAGAAAACAACTCTTGCTCATAGGACCAGAAACTGCATGGGATTCAACTCCATTTCTGACTGGGAAACAAACACTAGCTCGCCTTACAAGAAAGACTCTCCTATTTTGAGAAAAGAGCACTCTTCTACTCTACTGTGTTTCCTATGGGGTCCGAATAGTGAGCTTGCTCAGAACAAAAGAACTGTGCTTCCTACACACAGGGGCCATATCTAGTTCAACTCTGCTTAGGAAACTGACAAGAACAGTAGCTCCGCTTCAGTCCAATACACTGTACTTGCTGGGAACAGACGCGAGTGCTATTTGCACTGTGTATGTAAATGGGAGCGCAATAGTGACTTTCCTTACCAGAAAACAACTCTTGGTCGTAGGACAAGAAACTGCATGTGATTCAACTCCATTTAGGACTGGGAAACAAACGCTATCTTGCCTTACAAAAAACACACTCTGCTTTTGAGAAAAGAGCACTCTTCTACTCTTCTGTGTTTTCTAGGGGGTCTGAACAGTGAGCTTGCTCAGAACAAAAGTACTGTGCTTCCTACACACACAGGCCTTATAGAGTTCATCTCTGCTTAGGAAACTGACAAGAACAGTAGCTCCGCTTGAGTCCAATACACTGTACTTGCTGGGAACAGACGCGAGTGCTGTTTGCACTGTGTATGGAAATGGGAGCACAATAGTGACTTTCCTTACCAGAAAACAGCTCTTGCTCGTAAAACCAGAAACTGCATGGGATTCAACTCCATTTCTGACTGGGAAACAAACGCTAGCTCGCCTTACAAGAAACACACTCTGCTTTTGAGAAAAGAGCAGTCTTCTACTCTACTGTGTTTCCTATGGGGTCCGAACAGTGAGCTTGCTCAGAACAAAAGAACTGTGCTTCCTACACACACTGGCCATATCTAGTTCAACTCTGCTTAGATAACTGACAAGAACAGTAGCTCCTCTTCAGTCCAATACACTGTACTTCCTGGGAACAGACGCGAGTGCTATTGGCACTGTGTATGGCAATGGGAGCACAATAGTGACTTTCCTTACCAGAAAACTACTCTTGCTCGTAGGACCAGAAACTGCATGTGATTCAGCTCCATTTAGGACTGGGAAACAAATGCTAGCTCGCCTTACAAGAAACACACTCTGCTTTTGAGAAAAAAGCACTCTTCTACTCTACTGTGTTTCCTATGGGGTCCGAACAGTGAGCATGCTCAGAAAAAAAGAACTGTGCTTCCTACACAAATGGACCATATGTAGTTCAACTCTGCTTAGGAAACTGACAAGAACAGTAGCTCCGCTTCAGTCCAATACACTGTACTTGCTGGGAACAGAGGCGAGTGCTATTTGCACTGTGTATGGCAATAGGAGCACAATAGTGTCTCTTCTTATCAGAAAACAACTCTTGCTCATAGGACCAGAAACTGCATGGGATTCAACTCCATTTCTGACTGGGAAACAAACACTAGCTCGCCTTACAAGAAAGACTCTCCTATTTTGAGAAAAGAGCACTCTTCTACTCTACTGTGTTTCCTATGGGGTCCGAATAGTGAGCTTGCTCAGAACAAAAGAACTGTGCTTCCTACACACAGGGGCCATATCTAGTTCAACTCTGCTTAGGAAACTGACAAGAACAGTAGCTCCGCATCAGTCCAATACACTGTACTTGCTGGGAAGAGACGCGAGTGCTATTTGCACTGTGTATGTAAATGGGAGCGCAATAGTGACTTTCCTTACCAGAAAACAACTCTTGGTCGTAGGACAAGAAACTGCATGTGATTCAACTCCATTTAGGACTGGGAAACAAACGCTATCTTGCCTTACAAAAAACACACTCTGCTTTTGAGAAAAGAGCACTCTTCTACTCTACTGTGTTTTCTAGGGGGTCTGAACAGTGAGCTTGCTCAGAACAAAAGTACTGTGCTTCCTACACACACAGGCCTTATCTAGTTCATCTCTGCTTAGGAAACTGACAAGAACAGTAGCTCCGCTTGAGTCCAATACACTGTACTTGCTGGGAACAGACGCGAGTGCTATTTGCACTGTGTATGGAAACGGGAGCACAATAGTGACTTTCCTTACCAGAAAACAGCTCTTGCTCGTAAAACCAGAAACTGCATGGGATTCAACTCCATTTCTGACTGGGAAACAAACACTAGCTCGCCTTACAAGAAACACACTCTGCTTTTGAGAAAAGAGCACTCTTCTACTCTACTGTGTTTCCTATGGGGTCCGAATAGTGAGCTTGCTCAGAACAAAAGAACTGTGCTTCCTACACACAGGGGCCATATCTAGTTCAACTCTGCTTAGCAAACTGAGAAGAACAGTAGCTCCGCTTCATTCCAATACACTGTACTTGCTGAGAACAGATGCGAGTGCTATTTACACTGTGTATGGAAATGGGAGCGCAATAGTGACTTTCCTTACCAGAAAACAACTCTTGGTCGGAGGACCAAAATCTGCATGTGATTCAAATCCATTTAGGACTGGGAAACAAATTCTAGCTCGCCTTACAAGAAACACACTCTGCTTTTGAGAAAAGAGCAGTCTTCTACTCTACTGTGTTTCCTATGGGGTCCGAATAGTGAGCTTGCTCAGAACAAAAGAACTGTGCTTCCTACACACAGGGGCCATATCTAGTTTAACTCTGCTTAGCAAACTGAGAAGAACAGTAGCTCCGCTTTATTCCAATACACTGTACTTGCTGGGAACAGATGTGAGAGCTATTTACACTGTGTATGGCAATTGGAGCGCAACAGTGACTTTATTACCAGAAAACAACTCTTGATCGTAGGAACAAAAACTGCATGTGATTCAACTACATTTAGGACTGGGAAACAAACGCTAGCTCGCCTTACAAGAAACACACTCTGCTTTTGAGAAAAGAGCAGTCTTCTACTCTACTGTGTTTCCTATGGGGTCCGAACATTGAGCTTGCTCAGAACAAAAGAACTGTGCTTCCTACACACACGGGCCATATCTAGTTCAACTCTGCTTAGGAAACTGACAAGAACAGTAGCTCCTCTTCAGTCCAATACACTGTACTTGCTGGGAACAGACGCGAGTGCTATTTGCACTGTGTATGGCAATGGGAGCGCAATACTGACTTTCGTTACCAGAAAACAACTCTTGCTCGTAGGACCAAAAACTGCATGTGATTCAGCTCCATTAGGGACGGGAAACAAATGCTAGCTCGCCTTACAAGAAACACACTCTGCTTTTGAGAAAAGAGCACTCGTCTACACTACTGTGTTTCCTATGAGGTCCAAATAGTGAGCTTGGTCAGAACAAAAGAACTGTGCTTCCTACACACACGGAACATATGTAGTTCAACTCTGCTTAGGAAACTGACAAGAACAGTAGCCCCTATTCAGTCCAATATACTGTACTTGCTGGGAACAGAGGCGAGTGCTATTTGCACTGTGTATGGCAATAGGAGCACAATAGTGACCCTTCTTAGCAGAAAAAAACTCTTGCTCATAGGACCAGAAATTGCATGGGATTATACTCCATTTCTGACTGGGAAACAATCCCTAGCTCGCCTTACAAGAAAGACACTCTGATTTTGACAAAAGAGCACTCTTCTACTCTACTGTGTTTCCTATGGGGTCCGAATAGTGAGCTTGCTCAGAAAAAAAGAACTGTGCTTCCTACACACAGGGGCCATATCTAGTTCAACTCTGCTTAGGAAACTGACAAGAACAGTAGCTCCGATTCAGTCCAATACACTGTACTTGCTGGGAACAGACGCGAGTGCTATTTGCACTGTGTATGTAAATGGGAGCGCAATAGTGACTTTCCTTACCAGAAAACAACTCTTGGTCGTAGGACAAGAAACTGCATGTGATTCAACTCCATTTAGGACTGGGAAACAAACACTAGCTCGCCTTACAAGAAACACACTCTGCTTTTGAGAAAAGAGCACTCTTCTACTCTACTGTGTTTCCTATGGGGTCCGAATAGTGAGCTTGCTCAGAACAAAAGAACTGTGCTTCCTACACACACGGGCCATATCTAGTTCAACTCTGCTTAGCAAACTGAGAAGAACAGTAGCTCCGCTTCAGTCCAATACACTGTACTTGCTGGGAACAGACGCCAGTGCTGTTGGCACTGTGTATGGCAATAGGAGCACAATAGTGTCTCTTCTTATCAGAAAACAACTCTTGCTCATAGGACCAGAAACTGCATGGGATTCAACTCCATTTCTGACTGGGAAACAAACACTAGCTCGCCTTACAAGAAAGACTCTGTGATTTTGAGAAAAGAGCACTCTTCTACTCTACTGTGTTTCCTATGGGGTCCGAATAGTGAGCTTGCTCAGAACAAAAGAACTGTGCTTCCTACACACAGGGGCCATATCTAGTTCAACTCTGCTTAGGAAACTGACAAGAACAGTAGCTCCGATTCAGTCCAATACACTGTACTTGCTGGGAACAGACGCGAGTGCTATTTGCACTGTGTATGTAAATGGGAGCGCAATAGTGACTTTCCTTACCAGAAAACAACTCTTGGTCGTAGGACCAAAAACTGCATGATTTTCAACTCCATTTAGGACTGGGAAACAAACGGTAGCTCGCCTTACAAAAAACACACTCTGCTTTTGAGAAAAGAGCATTCTTCTACTCTACTGTGTTTCCTATAGGGCCAAAACAGTGAGCTTGCTCAGAACAAAAGAACTGTACTTCCTTCACACAGGGGCCATATCTAGTTATACTCTGCTTAGGAAACTGACAAGAACAGTAGCTCCTCTTCAGTCCAATACACTGTACATGCTGGGAACAGACGCCAGTGCTATTTGCCCTTTGTATGACAATGGGAGCACAATAGTGACTCTTCTTACCAGAAAACAACTCTTGCTCGTAGGACCAGAAACTGTATGTGATTCAACTCCATTTAGGACTGGGAAACAAACGATAGCTCTCCTTACAAGAAACACACTCTGCTTTGAGAAAAGAGCACTCTTCTACTCTACTGTGTATCCTATGGGGTCGGAACAGTGAGCTTGCTCAGAACAAAAGAACTGAGCTTCCTACAAACAGGGGCCATATCTAGTTTAACTCTGCTTAGGAAACTGACAAGAACAGTAGCTCTGCTTCAGTCCAATACACTGTACTTGCTGGGAACAGACACCAGTGCTATTTGCCCTGTGTATGACAATGAAAACGCAATAGTGACTCTTCTTACCAGAAAAAAACTCTTGCTCGTAGGACAAGAAACTGCATGTGATTCAACTTCATTTAGGACTGGGAAACAAACGCTAGCTCTCCTTACAAGAAACACACTCTGCTTTGAGAAAAGAGCACTCTTCTACTCTACTGTGTATCCTATGGGGTCTGAACAGTGAGCTTGCTCAGAACAAAAGAACTGTGCTTCCTACACACACGGGCCATATCTAGTTCAACTCTGCTTAGGAAACTGACAAGAACAGTAGCTCCTCTTCAGTCCAATACACTGTACTTGCTGGGAACAGACGCGAGTGCTATTTGCACTGTGTATGGCAATGGGAGTGCAATAGTGACTTTCCTTACCAGAAAACAACTCTTGCTCGTAGGACCAGAAACTGCATGTCATTCAGCTCCATTTAGGACTGGGAAACAAATGCTAGCTTGTTACAAGAAACACACTCTGCTTTTGAGAAAATAGCACTCTTCTACTCTACTGTGTTTCCTAGGGGGTCTGAACAGTGAGCTTGCTCAGAACAAAAGAACTGTGCTTCCTACATACACGGGCCATATCTAGTTCATCTCTGCTTAGGAAACTGACAAGAACAGTAGCTCCACTTCAGTCCAATACACTGTACTTGCTGGGAACAGACGCGAGTGCTATTTGCACTGTGTATGGAAATGGGAGCGCAATAGTGACTTTCCTTACTAGAAAACACCTCTTGCTCGTAGGACCAGAAACTGCATGGGGTTCAACTCTATTGCTGAATGGGAAACAAACACTAGCTCGCCTTACAAGAAACACACTCTGCTTTTGAGAAAAGAGCAGTCTTACTCTACTCTGTTTCCTATGGGGTCCGAATATTGAGCTTGTTCCGAACAAAAGAACTGTGCTTCCTACACACACGGGCCATATCTAGTTCAACTCTGCTTAGGAAACTGACAAGAACAGTAGCTCTGCTTCAGTCCAATACACTGTACTTGCTGGGAACAGATGCGAGTGCTATTTGCACTGTGTATGGCAATGGGAGAAGCAATAGTGACTTTATTACCAGAAAACAACTCTTGCTCGTAGGACCAAAAACTGCATGTGATTCAACTCCATTTAAGACTGGGAAACAAACGCTAGCTCGCCTTACAAGAAACACACTCTGCTTTTGAGAAAAGAGCACTCTTCTACTCTACTGTGTTTCCTATGGTGTCCGAACAGTGAGCTTGCTCAGAACAAACGAACTGTGCTTCCTACACACACGGGCCCTATCTAGTTCTAATCTGCTTAGGAAACTGACAAGAACAGTATCCCCTCTTCAGTCCAATACACTGTACTTGCTGGAAACACACGCGAGTGCTATTTGCACTGTGTATGGCAATGGGAGCGCAATAGTGACTTTCCTTACCAGAAAACAACTCTTGCTTGTAGGACCAGAAACTGCATGTGATTCAGCTCCATTTAGGACTGGGAAACAAACGCTAGCTCGCCTTACAAGAAACACACTCTGCTTTTGAGAAAAGAGCACTCTTCTACTCTTCTGTGTTTCCTATAGAGCCAGAAGAGTGAGCTTGCTCAGAACAAAAGAACTGTGCTTCCTACAAATACTGCCATATCTAGTTCAATTCGGCTTAGGAAACTGAAAAGAACAGTAGCTCCTGTTCAGTCTAATACACTGTACATGCTGGGAACAGACGCCAGTGCTATTTGCCCTGTGTATGACAATGGGAGCGCAATAGTGACTCTTCTTACCAGAAAACAACTCTTGCTCGTAGGACAAGAATCTGCATGGGATTCAACTCCATTTCTGACTGGTAAACAAACACTAGCTCGCCTTACAAGAAAGACTATCTGATTTTGAGAAAAGAGCACTCTTCTACTCTACTGTGTTTCCTATGGGGTCCAAATAGTGAGCTTGCTCAGAACAAAAGAACTGTGCTTCCTACACACAGGGGCCATATCTAGTTCAACTCTGCTTAGGAAACTGACAAGAACAGTAGCTACGCTTCAGTCCAATACACTGTACTTGCTGGGAACAGACGCGAGTGCTATTTGCACTGTGTATGTAAATGGGAGCGCAATAGTGACTTTCCTTACCAGAGAACACCTCTTGCTCCTAGGACCAGAAACTGCATGGGATTCAACTCCATTTAGGACTGGGAAACACATGCTAGCTTGCCTTACAAGAAACACACTCTGCTTTTGAGAAAAGAGCACTCTTTTACTCTACTGTGTCTCCTATGGGGCCAGAACACTCAGCTTGCTCAGAACAAAAGAACTGTGCTTCCTACACACACGGGCCATATCTAGTTCAACTCTGCTTAGGAAACTGACAAGAACAGTAGCTCCGCTTCAGTCCAATACACTGTACTTACTGGGAACAGATGCGAGTGCTTTTTGCACTGTGTATGGCAATGGGAGCTCAATAGTGACTTTATTACCAGAAAATAACTCTTGCTCGTAGGACCAAAAACTGCATGTGATTCAACTCCATTTAGGACTGGGAAACAAACGGTAGCTCGCCTTACAAGAAACACACTCTGCTTTTGAGAAAAGAGCACTCTTCTACTCTACTGTGTTTCCTATAGGGCCAGAAGAGTGAGCTTGCTCAGAACAAAAGAACTGTGCTTCCTACAAATACTGCCATATCTAGTTCAATTCTGCTTAGGAAACTGAAAAAAACAGTAGCTCCTGTTCAGTCCAATACACTGTACATGCTGGGAACAGACGCCAGTGCTATTTGCCCTGTGTATGACATTGGGAGCGCAATAGTGACTCTTCTTACCAGAAAACAACTCTTGCTCGAAGGACAAGAATCTGCATGTGATTCAACTCCATTTAGGACTGGGAAACAAACGCTAGCTCGCCTAACAAGAAACACACTCTGCTTTTGAGAAAAGAGCACTATTCTACTCGACTGTGTTTCCTATGGGGTCTGAACATTGGGCTTGCTCAGAACAAAAGAACTGTGCTTCCTACACACACGGGCCATATCTAGTTCAACTCTGCTTAGGAAACTGACAAGAACAGTAGCTCCTCTTCAGTCCAATACACTGTACTAGCTGGGAACAGACGCGAGTGCTATTTGCACTGTGTATGGCAATAGGAGCACAATAGTGACTCTTCTTATCAGGAAACAACTCTTACTCATAGGACAAGAAACTGCATGGGATTCAACTCCATTTCTGACTGGGATACAAACACTAGCTCGCCTTACAAGAAAGACTCTCTGATTTTGAGAAAAGAGCACTCTTCTACTCTACTGTGTTTCCTATGGGGTCCAAATAGTGAGCTTGCTCAGAACAAAAGAATTGTGCTTCCTACACATGTGGGCCATATCTAGTTCAACTCTGCTTAGGAAACTGACAAGAACAATAGCTCCGCTTCAGTCCAATACACTGTACTTGCTGGGAGCAGACGCGAGTGCTATTTGCACTGAGTATGGAAATGGGAGCACAATAGTGACTTTCCTTACCAGAAAACAACTCTTGCTCGTAGGACCAAAAACTGCATGTGATTCAACTCCGTTTAGGACTGGGAAACAAATGCTAGCTCGCCTTACAAGAAACACACTCTGCTTTTGAGAAAAGAGCACTCTTCTACTCTACAGTGTTTCCTATAGGGCGAGAACAGTGAGCTTGCTCAGAACAAAAGAACTGTGCTTCTTACAAATACTGCCATATCTAGTTCAACTCTGCTTAGGAAACTGAAAAGAACAGTAGCTCCTGTTCTGTCCAATACACTGTATATGCTGGGAACAGACGCCAGTGCTATTTGCCCTTTGTATGACAATGGGAGCGCAATAGTGACTCTTATTACCAGAAAACAACTCTTGCTCGTAGGACAAGAAACTGCATGTGATTCAACTCCATTTAGGACTGGGAAACAAACGCTAGCTCGCCTAACAAGAAACACACTCTGCTTTTGAGAAAAGAGCACTCTTCTACTCGACTGTGCATCCTATGGAGTCCGAACAGTGAGCTTGCTCAGAACAAAAGAACTGTGCTTCCTACACACACGGGCCATATCTAGTTCAACTCTGCTTAGTAAACTGACAAGAACAGTAGCTCCGCTTCAGTCCAATACACTGTACTTGCTGGGAACAGATGCGAGAACTATTTACACTGTGTATGGCAATGGGAGCGCAACAGTGACTTTATTACCAGAAAACAACTCTTGCTCGTAGGAACAAAAACTGCTTGTGATTCAACTCCATTTAGGACTGGGAAAGAAACGCTAGCTCGCCTTACGAGAAACACACTCTGCTTTTGAGAAAAGAGCAGTCTTCTACTCTACTGTGTTTCCTATGGGGTCCGAACATTGAGCTTGCTCAGAACAAAAGAACTGTGCTTCCTACACACACGGGCCATATCTAGTTCAACTCTGCTTAGGAAACTGACAAGACCAGTAGCTCCTCTTCAGTCCAATACACTGTACTTGCTGGGAACAGACGCGAGTGCTATTTGCACTGTGTATGGCAATGGGAGCGCAATACTGACTTTTGTTACCAGAAAACAACTCTTTCTCGTAGGACCAAAAACTGCATGTGATTCAGCTCCATTTAGGACTGGGAAACAAATGCTAGCTCGCCTTACAAGAAACACACTCTGCTTTTGAGAAAAGAGCACTCTTCTACTCTACTGGGTTTCCTATGGGGTACGAACAGTGAGCTTGCTCAGAACAAAAGAACTGTGCTTCCTACACACACGGACCATATGTAGTTCAACTCTGCTTAGGAAACTGACAAGAACAGTAGCTCCTCTTCAGTCCAATACACTGTACTTGCTGGGAACAGATGCCAGTGCTATTTGCACTGTGTATGGCAATAGGAGCACAATAGTGTCTCTTCTTATCAAAAAACAACTCTTGCTCATAGGACCAGAAACTGCATGGGATTCAACTCCATTTCTGACTGGGAAACAAACACTAGCTCGCCTTACAAGAAAGACACTCTGATTTTGAGAAAAGTGCACTCTTCTACTCTACTGTGTTTCCTATGGGGTCCGAATAGTGAGCTTGCTCAGAACAAAAGAACTGTGCTTCCTACACACAGGGGCCATATCTAGTTCAACTCTGCTTAGGAAACTGACAAGAACAGTAGCTACGCTTCAGTCCAATACACTGTACTTGCTGGGAACAGACGCGAGTGCTATTTGCACTGTGTATGGAAATGGGAGCGCAATAGTGACTTTCTTTACCAGAAAACAACTCTTGCTCATAGGACCAGAAACTGCATGGGATTCAACTCCATTTAGGACTGGGAAACAAACGCTAGCTCGCCTAACAAGAAATACACTCTGCTTTTGAGAAAAGAGCACTCTTCTACTGTACTGTGTTTCATATAGGGCCAAAAGAGTGAGCTTGCTCAGAACAAAAGAACTGTGCTTCCTACAAATACTGCCATATCTAGTTAAATTCTGCTTAGGAAACTGAAAAGAACAGTAGCTCCTGTTCAGTACAATACACTGTACATGCTGGGATCAGACGCCAGTGCTATTTGCCCTGTGTATGACTATGGGAGCGCAATAGTGACTCTTCTTACCAGAAAACAACTCTTGCTCATAGGACAAGAATCTGCATGTGATTCAACTCCATTTAGGACTGGGAAACAAACGCTAGCTCGCCTAACAAGAAACACACTCTGCTTTTGAGAAAAGAGCACTCTTCTACTGTACTGTGTTTCATATAGGGCCAAAAGAGTGAGCTTGCTCAGAACAAAAGAACTGTGCTTCCTACAAATACTGCCATATCTAGTTAAATTCTGCTTAGGAAACTGAAAAGAACAGTAGCTCCTGTTCAGTACAATACACTGTACATGCTGGGATCAGACGCCAGTGCTATTTGCCCTGTGTATGACTATGGGAGCGCAATAGTGACTCTTCTTACCAGAAAACAACTCTTGCTCATAGGACAAGAATCTGCATGTGATTCAACTCCATTTAGGACTGGGAAACAAACGCTAGCTCGCCTTACAAGAAACACACTCTGCTTTTGAGAAAAGAGCACTCTTCTACTCGACTGTGTATCCTATGGGGTCCGAACAGTGAGCTTGCTCAGAACAAAAGAACTGGACTTCCTACACACACGGGCCATATCTAGTTCAACTCTGCTTAGGAAACTGACAAGAACAGTAGCTCCGCTTCAGTCCAATACACTGTACTTGCTGGGAACAGACGCGAGTGTTATTTGCACTGTGTATGGCAATGGGAGCGCAATAGTCACTTTCCTAACCAGAAAACAACTCTTGCTCATAGGACCAGAAACTGCATGTGATTCAGCTCCAGTTAGGACTGGGAAACAAATGCTAGCTCGCCTTACAAGAAACACACTCTGCTTTTGAGAAAAGAGCACTCTTCTACTCTACTGTGTTTCCTATAGGGTCCGAACAGTGAGCTTGCTCAGAACAAAAGAACTGTATTTCCTACACACACGGACCATATGTAGTTCAACTCTGCTTAGGAAACTGACAAGAACAGTAGCTCCTATTCAGTCTAATACACTGTACATGCTGGGAACAGATGCCAGAGCTATTTGCCCTGTGTATGACAATGGGAGCGCAATAGTGACTCTTCTTACCAGAAAAAAACTCTTGCTCGTAGGACAAGAATCTGCATGTGATTCAACTCCATTTAGGACTGAGAAACAAACGCTAGCTCGCCTAACAAGAAACACCCTCTGCTTTTGAGAAAAGAGCACTCTTCTACTCTACTGTGTTTCCTATGGGGTCCGAACAGTGAGCTTGCTCAGAACAAAAGAACTGTGCTTCCTACACACACGGGCCATATCTAGTTCAACTCTGCTTAGGAAACTGACAAGAACGGTAGCTACTCTTCAGTCCAATACTAGCTGGGAACAGACGCGAGTGCTATTTGCCCTGTGTATGGCAATAGGAGCAAAATAGTGACTCTTCTTATCAGAAAACAACTCTTACTCATAGGACAAGAAACTGCATGGGATTCAACTCCATTTCTGACTAGGAAACAAACACTAGCTCGCCTTACAAGAAAGACTCTCTGATTATGAGAAATGAGCACTCTTCTACTCTACTGTGTTTCCTATGGGGTCCGAATAGTGAGCTTGCTCAGAACAAAAGAACTGTGCTTCCTACACACAGGGACCATATCTAGTTCAACTCTGCTTAGGAAACTGACAAGAACAGTAGCTCAGCTTCAGTCCAATACACTGTACTTGCTGGGAACAGACACGAGTGCTATTTGCACTGTGTATGGAAATGGGAGCACAATAGTAACTTTCCTTACCAGAAAACAACTCTTGGTCGTAGGACAAAGAACTGCATGTGATTCAACTCCATTTAGGACTGGGAAACAAACGCTATCTCGCCTTACAAAAAACACACTCTGCTTTTGAGAAAAGAGCACTCTTCTACTCTACTGTGTTTTCTAGGGGGTCTGAACAGTGAGCTTGCTCAGAACAAAAGAACTGTGCTTCCTACACACACGGGCCATATCTAGTTCATCTCTGCTTCGGAAACTGACTAGAACAGTAGCTCTGCTTCAGTCCAATACACTGTACTTGCTGGGAGCAGACGCGAGTGCTATTTGCACTGAGTATGGAAATGGGAGCACAATAGTGACTTTCCTTACCAGAAAACAACTCTTGCTCGTAGGACCAAAAACTGCATGTGATTCAACTCCGTTTAGGACTGGGAAACAAATGCTAGCTCGCCTTACAAGAAACACACTCTGCTTTTGAGAAAAGAGCACTCTTCTACTCTACAGTGTTTCCTATAGGGCGAGAACAGTGAGCTTGCTCAGAACAAAAGAACTGTGCTTCTTACAAATACTGCCATATCTAGTTCAACTCTGCTTAGGAAACTGAAAAGAACAGTAGCTCCTGTTCTGTCCAATACACTGTATATGCTGGGAACAGACGCCAGTGCTATTTGCCCTTTGTATGACAATGGGAGCGCAATAGTGACTCTTATTACCAGAAAACAACTCTTGCTCGTAGGACAAGAAACTGCATGTGATTCAACTCCATTTAGGACTGGGAAACAAACGCTAGCTCGCCTAACAAGAAACACACTCTGCTTTTGAGAAAAGAGCACTCTTCTACTCGACTGTGCATCCTATGGAGTCCGAACAGTGAGCTTGCTCAGAACAAAAGAACTGTGCTTCCTACACACACGGGCCATATCTAGTTCAACTCTGCTTAGTAAACTGACAAGAACAGTAGCTCCGCTTCAGTCCAATACACTGTACTTGCTGGGAACAGATGCGAGAACTATTTACACTGTGTATGGCAATGGGAGCGCAACAGTGACTTTATTACCAGAAAACAACTCTTGCTCGTAGGAACAAAAACTGCTTGTGATTCAACTCCATTTAGGACTGGGAAAGAAACGCTAGCTCGCCTTACGAGAAACACACTCTGCTTTTGAGAAAAGAGCAGTCTTCTACTCTACTGTGTTTCCTATGGGGTCCGAACATTGAGCTTGCTCAGAACAAAAGAACTGTGCTTCCTACACACACGGGCCATATCTAGTTCAACTCTGCTTAGGAAACTGACAAGACCAGTAGCTCCTCTTCAGTCCAATACACTGTACTTGCTGGGAACAGACGCGAGTGCTATTTGCACTGTGTATGGCAATGGGAGCGCAATACTGACTTTTGTTACCAGAAAACAACTCTTTCTCGTAGGACCAAAAACTGCATGTGATTCAGCTCCATTTAGGACTGGGAAACAAATGCTAGCTCGCCTTACAAGAAACACACTCTGCTTTTGAGAAAAGAGCACTCTTCTACTCTACTGGGTTTCCTATGGGGTACGAACAGTGAGCTTGCTCAGAACAAAAGAACTGTGCTTCCTACACACACGGACCATATGTAGTTCAACTCTGCTTAGGAAACTGACAAGAACAGTAGCTCCTCTTCAGTCCAATACACTGTACTTGCTGGGAACAGATGCCAGTGCTATTTGCACTGTGTATGGCAATAGGAGCACAATAGTGTCTCTTCTTATCAAAAAACAACTCTTGCTCATAGGACCAGAAACTGCATGGGATTCAACTCCATTTCTGACTGGGAAACAAACACTAGCTCGCCTTACAAGAAAGACACTCTGATTTTGAGAAAAGTGCACTCTTCTACTCTACTGTGTTTCCTATGGGGTCCGAATAGTGAGCTTGCTCAGAACAAAAGAACTGTGCTTCCTACACACAGGGGCCATATCTAGTTCAACTCTGCTTAGGAAACTGACAAGAACAGTAGCTACGCTTCAGTCCAATACACTGTACTTGCTGGGAACAGACGCGAGTGCTATTTGCACTGTGTATGGAAATGGGAGCGCAATAGTGACTTTCTTTACCAGAAAACAACTCTTGCTCATAGGACCAGAAACTGCATGGGATTCAACTCCATTTAGGACTGGGAAACAAACGCTAGCTCGCCTAACAAGAAACACACTCTGCTTTTGAGAAAAGAGCACTCTTCTACTGTACTGTGTTTCATATAGGGCCAAAAGAGTGAGCTTGCTCAGAACAAAAGAAATGTGCTTCAGACAAATACTGCCATATCTAGTTCAATTCTGCTTAGGAAACTGAAAAGAACAGTAGCTCCTGTTCAGTACAATACACTGTACATGCTGGGATCAGACGCCAGTGCTATTTGCCCTGTGTATGACTATGGGAGCGCAATAGTGACTCTTCTTACCAGAAAACAACTCTTGCTCATAGGACAAGAATCTGCATGTGATTCAACTCCATTTAGGACTGGGAAACAAACGCTAGCTCGCCTAACAAGAAACACACTCTGCTTTTGAGAAAAGAGCACTCTTCTACTGTACTGTGTTTCATATAGGGCCAAAAGAGTGAGCTTGCTCAGAACAAAAGAACTGTGCTTCCTACAAATACTGCCATATCTAGTTAAATTCTGCTTAGGAAACTGAAAAGAACAGTAGCTCCTGTTCAGTACAATACACTGTACATGCTGGGATCAGACGCCAGTGCTATTTGCCCTGTGTATGACTATGGGAGCGCAATAGTGACTCTTCTTACCAGAAAACAACTCTTGCTCATAGGACAAGAATCTGCATGTGATTCAACTCCATTTAGGACTGGGAAACAAACGCTAGCTCGCCTTACAAGAAACACACTCTGCTTTTGAGAAAAGAGCACTCTTCTACTCGACTGTGTATCCTATGGGGTCCGAACAGTGAGCTTGCTCAGAACAAAAGAACTGGACTTCCTACACACACGGGCCATATCTAGTTCAACTCTGCTTAGGAAACTGACAAGAACAGTAGCTCCGCTTCAGTCCAATACACTGTACTTGCTGGGAACAGACGCGAGTGTTATTTGCACTGTGTATGGCAATGGGAGCGCAATAGTCACTTTCCTAACCAGAAAACAACTCTTGCTCATAGGACCAGAAACTGCATGTGATTCAGCTCCAGTTAGGACTGGGAAACAAATGCTAGCTCGCCTTACAAGAAACACACTCTGCTTTTGAGAAAAGAGCACTCTTCTACTCTACTGTGTTTCCTATAGGGTCCGAACAGTGAGCTTGCTCAGAACAAAAGAACTGTATTTCCTACACACACGGACCATATGTAGTTCAACTCTGCTTAGGAAACTGACAAGAACAGTAGCTCCTATTCAGTCTAATACACTGTACATGCTGGGAACAGATGCCAGAGCTATTTGCCCTGTGTATGACAATGGGAGCGCAATAGTGACTCTTCTTACCAGAAAAAAACTCTTGCTCGTAGGACAAGAATCTGCATGTGATTCAACTCCATTTAGGACTGAGAAACAAACGCTAGCTCGCCTAACAAGAAACACCCTCTGCTTTTGAGAAAAGAGCACTCTTCTACTCTACTGTGTTTCCTATGGGGTCCGAACAGTGAGCTTGCTCAGAACAAAAGAACTGTGCTTCCTACACACACGGGCCATATCTAGTTCAACTCTGCTTAGGAAACTGACAAGAACGGTAGCTACTCTTCAGTCCAATACTAGCTGGGAACAGACGCGAGTGCTATTTGCCCTGTGTATGGCAATAGGAGCAAAATAGTGACTCTTCTTATCAGAAAACAACTCTTACTCATAGGACAAGAAACTGCATGGGATTCAACTCCATTTCTGACTAGGAAACAAACACTAGCTCGCCTTACAAGAAAGACTCTCTGATTATGAGAAATGAGCACTCTTCTACTCTACTGTGTTTCCTATGGGGTCCGAATAGTGAGCTTGCTCAGAACAAAAGAACTGTGCTTCCTACACACAGGGACCATATCTAGTTCAACTCTGCTTAGGAAACTGACAAGAACAGTAGCTCAGCTTCAGTCCAATACACTGTACTTGCTGGGAACAGACACGAGTGCTATTTGCACTGTGTATGGAAATGGGAGCACAATAGTAACTTTCCTTACCAGAAAACAACTCTTGGTCGTAGGACAAAGAACTGCATGTGATTCAACTCCATTTAGGACTGGGAAACAAACGCTATCTCGCCTTACAAAAAACACACTCTGCTTTTGAGAAAAGAGCACTCTTCTACTCTACTGTGTTTTCTAGGGGGTCTGAACAGTGAGCTTGCTCAGAACAAAAGAACTGTGCTTCCTACACACACGGGCCATATCTAGTTCATCTCTGCTTCGGAAACTGACTAGAACAGTAGCTCTGCTTCAGTCCAATACACTGTACTTGCTGGGAACAGACGCGAGTGCTATTTGCACTGTGTAAGGAAATGGGAGCACAATAGTGACTTTCCTTACCAGAAAACAACTCTTGCTCGTAGGACCAAAAACTGCATGGGATTCAACTCCATTTCTGACTGGGAAACAAACACTAGCTCGCCTTACAAGAAACACACTCTGCTTTTGAGAAAAGAGCACTCTTCTACTCTACTGTGTTTCCTATAGGGCCAGAACAGTGAGATTGCTCAGAACAAAAGAACTGTGCTTCATACAAATACTGCCATATCTAGTTCAATTCTGCTTAGGAAACTGAAAAGAACAGTAGCTCCTGTTCAGTGCAATACACTGTACATTCTGGGAACAGACGCCAGTGCTATTTGCCCTGTGTATGACAATGGGAGCGCAATAGTGACTCTTATTACCAGAAAACAACTCTTGCTCGTAGGACAATAAACTGCATGTGATTCAACTCCATTTAGGACTGGGAAACAAACGCTAGCTCGCCTTACAAGAAACACGCTCTGCTTTTGAGAAAAGAGCACTCTTCTACTCTACTGTGTTTCCTATGGGGTCCGAATAGTGAGCTTGCTCAGAACAAAAGAACTGTGCTTCCTACACACACGGGCCATATCTAGTTCAACTCTGCTTAGGAAACTGACAAGAACAGTAGCTCCTCTTCAGTCCAATACACTGTACTTGCTGGGAACAGACACGAGTGCTATTTGCACTGTGTATGGCAATGGGAGCGCAATAGTCACTTTCCTTACCAGAAAACAACTCTTGCTCATAGGACCAGAAACTGCATGTGATTCAGCTCCATTTAGGACTGGGAAACAAATGCTAGCTCGCCTTACAAGAAACACACTCTGCTTTTGAGAAAAGAGCACTCTTCTACTCTACTGTGTTTCCTATAGGGTCCGAACAGTGAGCTTGCTCAGAACAAAAGAACTGTGCTTCCTACACACACGGACCATATGTAGTTCAACTCTGCTTAGGAAACTGACAAGAACAGTAGCTCCTATTCAGTCTAATACACTGTACTTGCTGGGAACAGACGCGAGTGCTATTTGCACTGTGTATGGCAATAGGAGCACAATAGTGACTCTTATTATCAGAAAACAACTCTTGCTCATAGGACCAGAAACTGCATGGGATTCAACTCAATTTCTGACTGGGAAACAAATACTAGCTCACCTTACAAGAAAGACACTCTGATTTTGAGAAAAGAGCACTCTTCTACTCTACTGCGTTTCCTTTGGGGTCCGAACAGTGAGCTTGCTCAGAACAAAAGAACTGTGCTTCCTACACACACAGACCATATGTAGTTCAACTCTGCTTAGGAAACTGACAAGAACAGTAGCTCCTATTCAGTCCAATACACTGTACTTGCTGGGAATAGACGCTAGTGCTATTTGCACTGTGTATGTAAATGGGAGCACAATAGTGACTTTCCTTAACAGAAAACACCTCTTGCTCGTAGAACTAGAAACTGCATGGGATTCAACTCCATTTCTGACTGGGAAACAAACACTAGCTCGCCTTACAAGAAACACACTCTGCTTTTGAGAAAAGAGCACTCTTCTACTCTACTGTGTTTACTATAGGGCCAGAACAGTGAGCTTGCTCAGAACAAAAGAAATGTGCTTCAGACAAATACTGCCATATCTAGTTCAATTCTGCTTAGGAAACTGAAAAGAACAGTAGCTCCTCTTCAGTACAATACACTGTACATGCTGGGAACAGATGCCAGAGCTATTTGCCCTGTGCATGACAATGGGAGCGCAATAGTGACTCTTCTTACCAGAAAAAAACTCTTGCTCGTAGGACAAGAATCTGCATGTGATTCAACTCCATTTAGGACTGAGAAACAAACGCTAGCTCACCTAACAAGAAACACCGTCTGCTTTTGAGAAAAGAGCACTCTTCTACTCTACTGTGTTTCCTATGGGGTCCGAACAGTGAGCTTGCTCAGAACAAAAGAACTGTGCTTCCTACACACACGGGCCATATCTAGTTCAACTCTGCTTAGGAAACTGACAAGAACGGTAGCTCCTCTTCAGTCCAATACACTGTACTAGCTGGGAACAGACGCGAGTGCTATTTGCCCTGTGTATGGCAATAGGAGCAAAATAGTGACTCTTCTTATCAGAAAACAACTCTTACTCATAAGACAAGAAACTGCATGGGATTCAACTCCATTTCTGACTAGGAAACAAACACTAGCTCGCCTTACAAGAAAGACTCTCTGATTTTGAGAAATGAGCACTCTTCTACTCTACTGTGTTTCCTATGGGGTCCGAATAGTGAGCTTGCTCAGAACAAAAGAACTGTGCTTCCTACACACAGGGGCCATATCTAGTTCAACTCTGCTTAGGAAACTGACAAGAACAGTAGCTCTGCTTCAGTCCAATACACTGTACTTGCTGGGAACAGACACGAGTGCTACTTGCACTGTGTATGGAAATGGGAGCACAATAGTGACTTTCCTTACCAGAAAACAACTCTTGGTCATAGGACAAAGAACTGCATGTGATTCAACTCCATTTAGGACTGGGAAACAAACGCTATCTCGCCTTACAAAAAACACACTCTGCTTTTGAGAAAAGAGCACTCTTCTACTCTACTGTGTTTTCTAGGGGGTCTGAACAGTGAGCTTGCTCAGAACAAAAGAACTGTGCTTCCTACACACACGGGCCATATCTAGTTCATCTCTGCTTCGGAAACTGACTAGAATAGTAGCTCTGCTTCAGTCCAATACACTGTACTTGCTGGGAACAGACGCGAGTGCTATTTGCACTGTGTATGGAAATGGGAGCACAATAGTGACTTTCCTTACCAGAAAACAACTCTTGCTCGTAGGACCAGAAACTGCATGGGATTCAACTCCATTTCTGACTGGGAAACAAACACTAGCTCGCCTTACAAGAAACACACTCTGCTTTTGAGAAAAGAGCACTCTTCTACTCTACTGTGTTTCCTATGGGGTTTGAACAGTGAGCTTGGTCAGAAAAAAAGAATTGTGCTTCCTACACACACGGGCCATATATAGTTCAACTCTGCTTAGGAAACTGACAAGAACGGTAGCTCCTCTTCAGTCCAATACACTGTATTAGCTGGGAACAGACGCGAGTGCTATTTGCCCTGTGTATGGCAATAGGGGCACAATAGTCACTCTTCTTATCAGAAAACAACTCTTACTCATAGGACAAGAAACTGCATGGGATTCAACTCCATTTTTGACTGGGAAACAAACACTAGCTCCCCTTATAAGAAACACACTCTGCTTTTGAGAAAAGAGCACTCTTCTACTCTAATGTCTTTTCTATGGGGTCCGAACAGTGAGCTTGCTCAGAACAAAAGAACTGTGCTTCCTACACACACGGGCCATATCTAGTTCAACTCTGCTTAGGAAACTGACAAGAACAGTAGCTCCACTTCAGTCCGATACACTGTCCTTGCTGGGAACAGACGCCAGTGCTATTTGCCCTGTGTATGACAATGGGAGCGCAATAGTGACTCTTCTTACCAGAAAACAACTCTTGCTCGTAGGACCAGAAACTGCATGGGTTTCAACTCCATTTCTGACTGGTACACAAACACTAGCTCGCGTTACAAGAAACACACTCTCCTTTTGAGAAAAGAGCACTCTTCTACTCTACTGTGTTTCCTATGGGGTCCGAATAGTGAGCTTGCTCAGAACAAAAGAACTGTGCTTCCTACACACACGGGCCATATCTAGTTCAACTCTGCTTAGGAAACTGACAAGAACGGTAGCTCCTCTTCAGTCCAATACACTGTACTAGCTGGGAACAGACGCGAGTGCTATTTGCCCTGTGTATGGCAATAGGAGCAAAATAGTGACTCTTCTTATCAGAAAACAACTCTTACTCATAGGACAAGAAACTGCATGGGATTCAACTCCATTTCTGACTAGGAAACAAACACTAGCTCGCCTTACAAGAAAGACTCTCTGATTTTGAGAAATGAGCACTCTTCTACTCTACTGTGTTTCCTATGGGGTCCGAATAGTGAGCTTGCTCAGAAAAAAAGAACTGTGCTTCGTACACACAGGGGCCATATCTTTTTCAACTCTGCTTTGGAAACTGACAAGAACAGTAGCTCCGCTTCAGTCCAATACACTGTACTTGCTGGGAACAGATGCGAGTGCTATTTACACTGTATATGGCAATGGGAGCGCTCAGTGACTTTATTACCAGAAAACAACTCTTGCTCGTAGGACCAAAAACTGCATGTGATTCAACTCCATTTCTGACTGGTAAACAAACACTAGCTCGCGTTACAAGAAACACACTCTCCTTTTGAGAAAAGAGCAGTCTTCTACTCTACAGTGTTTCCTATGGGGTCCGAACATTGAGCTTGCTCAGAACAAAAGAACTGTGCTTCCTACACACACGGGCCATATCTAGTTCAACTCTGCTTAGGAAACTGACAAGAACAGTAGCTCCTCTTCAGTCCAATACACTGTACTTGCTGGCAACAGACGCGAGTGCTATTGGCACTGTGTATGGCAATGGGAGCGCAATAGTGACTTTCCTTACCAGAAAACAACTCTTGCTTGTAGGACCAGAAACTGCATGTGATTCAGCTTCATTCAGGACTGGGAAACAAATGCTAGCTCGCCTTACAAGAAACACACTCTGCTTTTGAGAAAAGAGCACTCTTCTACTCTACTTTGTTTCCTATGGGGTCCGAACAGTGAGCTTGCTCAGAATAAAAGAACTGTGCTTCCTACACACACGGACCATATGTAGTTCAACTCTGCTTAGGAAACTGACAAGAACAGTAGCTCCTATTCAGTCCAATACAGTGTACTTGCTGGGAACAGACGCGAGTGCTATTTACACTGTGCATGTCAATAGGAGCACAATAGTGACTCTTCTTATCAGAAAACAACTCTTGCTCATAGGACCAGAAACTGCATGGGATTCAACTCCATTTCTGACTGGGAAACAAACACTAGCTCGCCTTACAAGAAAGACACTCTGATTTTGAGAAAAGAGCACTCTTCTACTCTACTGTGTTTCCTATGGGGTTTGAACAGTGAGCTTGGTCAGAAAAAAAGAACTGTGCTTCCTACACACAGGGGCCATATCTAGTTCAACTCTGCTTAGGAAACTGACAAGAACAGTAGCTACGCTTCAGTCCAATACACTGTACTTGCTGGGAACAGACACGAGTGTTATTTGCACTGTGTATGGAAATGGGAGCACAATAGTGACTTTCCTTACCAGAAAACAACTCTTGGTCATAGGACAAAGAACTGCATGTGATTCAACTCCATTTAGGACTGGGAAACAAACGCTATCTCTCCTTACAAAAAACACACTCTGCTTTTGAGAAAAGAGCACTCTTCTACTCTACTGTGTTTTCTAGGGGGTCTGAACAGTGAGCTTGGTCAGAACAAAAGAACTGTGCTTCCTACACACAAGGGCCATATCTAGTTCAACTCTGCTTCGGAAACTGACTAGAACAGTAGCTCTGCTTCAGTCCAATACACTGTACTTGCTGGGAACAGACGTGAGTGCTATTTGCACTGTGTATGGAAATGGGAGCACAATAGTGACTTTCCTTACCAGAAAACAACTCTTGCTCGTAGGACCAGAAACTGCATGGGATTCAACTCCATTTCTGACTGGGAAACAAACACTAGCTCGCCTTACAAGAAACACACTCTGCTTTTGAGAAAAGAGCACTCTTCTACTCTACTGTGTTTCCTATGGGGTTTGAACAGTGAGCTTGGTCAGAAAAAAAGAACTGTGCTTCCTACACACACGGGCCATATCTAGTTCAACTCTGCTTAGGAAACTGACAAGAACGGTAGCTCCTCTTCAGTCCAATACACTGTACTAGCTGGGAACAGACGCGAGTGCTATTTGCACTGAGTATGGAAATGGGAGCGCAATAGTGACTTTCCTTACCAGAAAACAACTCTTGCTCGTAGGTCCAAAAACTGCATGTGATTGAACTCCGTTTAGGACTGGGAAACAAATGCTAGCTCGCCTTAAAAGAAACACAATCTGTTTTTGAGAAAAGAGCACTCTTCTACTCTACTGTGTTTCTTATAGGGTCAGAACAGTGAGATTGCTCAGAACAAAAGAACTGTGCTTCATACAAATACTGCCATATCTAGTTCAATTCTGCTTAGGAAACTGAAAAGAACAGTAGCTCCTGTTCAGTGCAATACACTGTACATTCTGGGAACAGACGCCAGTGCTATTTGCCCTGTGTATGACAATGGGAGCGCAATAGTGACTCTTATTACCAGAAAACAACTCTTGCGCGTAGGACAATAAACTGCATGTGATTCAACTCCATTTAGGACTGGGAAACAAACGCTAGCTCGCCTTACAAGAAACACACTCTGCTTTTGAGAAAAGAGCACTCTTCTACTCTACTGTGTTTCCTATGGGGTCCGAAGAGTGAGCTTGCTCAGAACAAAAGAACTGTGCTTCCTAAACACAGGGGCCATATCTAGTTCAACTCTACTTAGGAAAATGACAAGAACGGTAGCTCCTTTTCAGTCCAATACACTGTACTAGCTGGGAACAGACGCCAGTGCTATTTGCACTGTGTATGGCAATAGGAGCGCAATAGTGACTCTTCTTATCAGAAAACACTTCTTGCTCATAGGACCAGGAACTGCATGGGATTCAACTCCATTTCTGACTGGGAAACAAACACTAGCTCGCCTTATAAGAAACACACTCTGCTTTTGAGGAAAGAGCACTCTTGTACTCTAATGTCTTTTCTATGGGGTCCGAACAGTGAGCTTGCTCAGAACAAAAGAACTGTGCTTCCTACACACAGGGGCCATATCTAGTTCAACTCTGCTTAGGAAACTGACAAGAACAGTAGATCCATTTCAGTCCAATACACTGTACTTGCTGGGAACAGACGCCATTGCTATTTGCCCTGTGTATGACAATGGGAGCGCAATAGTGACTCTTCTTACAAGAAAACAACTCTTGCTCGTAGGACCAGAAACTGCATGGGTTTCAACTCCATTTCTGACTGGTAAATAAACACTAGCTCGCGTTACAAGAAACACACTCTCCTTATGAGAAAAGAGCACTCTTCTACTCTACTGTTTTTCCTATGGGGTCCGAATAGTGAGCTTGCTCAGAACAAAAGAACTGTGCTTCCTACACACATGGGCCATATCTAGTACAACTCTGCTTAGGAAACTGACAAGAACAGTAGCTCCTCTTCAGTCCAATACTCTGTACTTGCTGGGAACAGACACGAGTGCTATTTGCACTGAGTATGGAAATGGGAGCGCAATAGTGACTTTCCTTACCAGAAAACAACTCTTGCTCGTAGGACCAAAAACTGCATGTGATTCAACTCCGTTTAGGACTGGGAAACAAATGCTAGCTCGCCTTAAAAGAAACACACTCTGCTTTTGAGAAAAGAGCACTCTTCTACTCTACTGTGTTTCCTATAGGGCCAGAACAGTGAGATTGCTCAGAACAAAAGAACTGTGCTTCATACAAATACTGCCATATCTAGTTCAATTCTGCTTAGGAAACTGAAAAGAACAGTAGCTCTTGTTCAGTGCAATACACTGTACATTCTGGGAACAGATGCCAGTGCTATTTGCCCTGTGTATGACAATGGGAGCGCAATAGTGACTCTTATTACCAGAAAACAACTCTTGCTCGTAGGACAAGAAACTGCATGTGATTCAACTCCATTTAGGACTGGGAAACAAACGCTAGCTCGCCTTACAAGAAACACACTCTGCTTTTGAGAAAAGAGCACTCTTCTACTCTACTGTGTTTCCTATGGGGTCCGAACATTCAGCTTGCTCAGAACAAAAGAACTGTGCTTCCTACACACACGGGCCATATCTAGTTCAACTCTGCTTAGGAAACTGACAAGAACAGTAGCTCCTCTTCAGTCCAATACACTGTACTTGCTGGGAACAGACACGAGTGCTATTTGCACTGTGTATGGCAATGGGAGCGCAATAGTCACTTTCCTTACCAGAAAACAACTCTTGCTCATAGGACCAGAAACTGCATGTGATTCAGCTCCATTTAGGACTGGGAAACAAATGCTAGCTCGCCTTACAAGAAACACACTCTGCTTTTGAGAAAAGAGCACTCTTCTACTCTACTGTGTTTCCTATAGGGTCCTAACAGTGAGCTTGCTCAGAACAAAAGAACTGTGTTTCCTACACACACGGACCATATGTAGTTCAACTCTGCTTAGGAAACTGACAAGAACAGTAGCTCCTATTCAGTCTAATACACTGTACTTGCTGGGAACAGACGCGAGTGCTATTTGCACTGTGTATGGCAATAGGAGCACAATAGTGACTCTTCTTATCAGAAAACAACTCTTGCTCATAGGACCAGAAACTGCATGGGATTCAACTCCATTTCTGACTGGGAAACAAATACTAGTTCGCCTTACAAGAAAGACACTCTGATTTTGAGAAAAGAGCACTCTTCTACTCTACTGCGTTTCCTTTGGGGTCCGAACAGTGAGCTTGCTCAGAACAAAAGAACTGTGCTTCCTACACACACAGACCATATGTAGTTCAACTCTGCTTAGGAATCTGACAAGAACAGTAACTCCTATTCAGTCCAATACACTGTACTTGCTGGGAATAGACGCTAGTGCTATTTGCACTGTGTATGTAAATGGGAGCGCAATAGTGACTTTCCTTAACAGAAAACACCTCTTGCTCGTAGAACTAGAAACTGCATGGGATTCAACTCCATTTCTGACTGGGAAACAAACACTAGCTCCCCTTACAAGAAACACACTCTGCTTTTGAGAAAAGAGCACTCTTCTACTCTACTGTGTTTCCTATAGGGCCAGAACTCTGAGCTTGCTCAGAACAAAAGAAATGTGCTTCATACAAATACTGCCATATCTAGTTCAATTCTGCTTAGGAAACTGAAAAGAACAGTAGCTCCTCTTCAGTACAATACACTGTACATGCTGGGAACAGATGCCAGAGCTATTTGCCCTGTGTATGACAATGGGAGCGCAATAGTGACTCTTCTTACCAGAAAAAAACTCTTGCTCGTAGGACAAGAATCTGCATGTGATTCAACTCCATTTAGGACTGAGAAACAAACGCTAGCTCGCCTAACAAGAAACACCCTCTGCTTTTGAGAAAAGAGCACTCTTCTACTCTACTGTGTTTCCTATGGGGTCCGAACAGTGAGCTTGCTCAGAACAAAAGAACTGTGCTTCCTACACACACGGGCCATATCTAGTTCAACTCTGCTTAGGAAACTGACAAGAACGGTAGCTCCTCTTCAGTCCAATACACTGTACTAGCTGGGAACAGACGCGAGTGCTATTTGCCCTGTGTATGGCAATAGGAGCAAAATAGTGACTCTTCTTATCAGAAAACAACTCTTACTCATAGGACAAGAAACTGCATGGGATTCAACTCCATTTCTGACTAGGAAACAAACACTAGCTCGCCTTACAAGAAAGACTCTCTGATTTGAGAAATGAGCACTCTTCTACTCTACTGTGTTTCCTATGGGGTCCGAATAGTGTGCTTGCTCAGAACAAAAGAACTGTGCTTCCTACACACAGGGACCATATCTAGTTCAACTCTGCTTAGGAAACTGACAAGAACAGTAGCTCTGCTTCAGTCCAATACACTGTACTTGCTGGGAACAGACACGAGTGCTATTTGCACTGTGTATGGAAATGGGAGCACAATAGTAACTTTCCTTACAAGAAAACAACTCTTGGTCGTAGGACAAAGAACTGCATGTGATTCAACTCCATTTAGGACTGGGAAACAAACACTAGCTCGCCTTACAAGAAACACACTCTGCTTTTGAGAAAAGAGCACTCTTCTACTCTACTGTGTTTCCTATAGGGCCAGAACAGTGAGATTGCTCAGAACAAAAGAACTGTGCTTCATACAAATACTGTCATATCTAGTTCAATTCTGCTTAGGAAACTGAAAAGAACAGTAGCTCCTGTTCAGTGCAATACACTGTACATTCTGGGAACAGACGCCAGTGCTATTTGCACTGTGTATGGAAATGGGAGCACAATAGTGACTTTCCTTACCAGAAAACAACTCTTGCTCGTAGGATCAGAAACTGCATGGGATTCAACTCCATTTCTGACTGGGAAACAAACACTAGATCGCCTTACAAGAAACACACTCTGCTTTTGAGAAAAGAGCACTCTTCTACTCTACTGTGTTTCCTATGGGGTTTGAACAGTGAGCTTGGTCAGAAAAAAAGAACTGTGCTTCCTACACACACGGGCCATATCTAGTTCAACTCCTCTTAGGAAACTGACAAGAACGGTAGCTCCTTTTCAGTCCAATACACTGTACTAGCTGGGAACAGACGCGAGTGCTATTTGCCCTGTGTATGGCAATAGGGGCACAATAGTCACTCTTCTTATCAGAAAACAACTCTTACTCATAGGATAAGAAACTGCATGGGATTCAACTCCATTTATGACTGGGAAACAAACACTAGCTCCCCTTATAAGAAACACATTCTGCTTTTGAGAAAAGAGCACTCTTCTACTCTAATGTCTTTTCTATGGGGTCCGAACAGTGAGCTTGCTCAGAACAAAAGAACTGTGCTTCCTACACACAGGGGCCATATCTAGTTCAACTCTGCTTAGGAAACTGACAAGAACAGTAGCTCCACTTCAGTCCAATACACTGTCCTTGCTGGGAACAGACGCCAGTGCTATTTGCCCTGTGTATGACAATGGGAGCGCAATAGTGACTCTTCTTACCAGAAAACAACTCTTGCTCGTAGGACCAGAAACTGCATGGGTTTCAACTCCATTTCTGACTGGTACACAAACACTAGCTCGTGTTTCAAGAAACACACTCTCCTTTTGAGAAAAGAGCACTCTTCTACTCTACTGTGTTTCCTATGGGGTCCGAATAGTGAGCTTGCTCAGAACAAAAGAACTGTGCTTCCTACACACATGGGACATATCTAGTACAACTCTGCTTAGGAAACTGACAAGAACAGTAGCTCCGCTTCAGTCCAATACACTGTACTTGCTGGGAACAGACGCGAGTGCTATTTGCACTGAGTATGGAAATGGGAGCGCAATAGTGACTTTTCTTACCAGAAAACAACTCTTGCTCGTATGTCCAAAAACTGCATGTGATTGAACTCCGTTTAGGACTGGGAAACAAATGCTAGCTCGCCTTAAAAGAAACACACTCTGCTTTTGAGAAAAGAGCACTCTTCTACTCTACTGTGTTTCCTATAGGGTCAGAACAGTGAGATTGCTCAGAACAAAAGAACTGTGCTTCATACAAATACTGCCATATCTAGTTCAATTCTGCTTAGGAAACTGAAAAGAACAGTAGCTCCTGTTCAGTGCAATACACTGTACATTCTGGGAACAGACGCCAGTGCTATTTGCCCTGTGTATGACAATGGGAGCGCAATAGTGACTCTTAATACCAGAAAACAACTCTTGCGCGTAGGACAATAAACTGCATGTGATTCAACTCCATTTAGGACTGGGAAACAAACGCTAGCTCGCCTTACAAGAAACACACTCTGCTTTTGAGAAAAGAGCACTCTTCTACTCTACTGTGTTTCCTATGGGGTCCGAAGAGTGAGCTTGCTCAGAACAAAAGAACTGTGCTTCCTAGACACAGGGGCCATATCTAGTTCAACTCTCCTTAGGAAACTGACAAGAACGGTAGCTCCTTTTCAGTCCAATACACTGTACTAGCTGGGAACAGACGCGAGTGCTATTTGCACTGTGTATGGCAATAGGAGCGCAATAGTGACTCTTCTTATCAGAAAACACCTCTTGCTCATAGGACCAGAAACTGCATGGGATTCAACTCCATTTCTGACTGGGAAACAAACACTAGCTCGCCTTATAAGAAACACACTCTGCTTTTGAGAAAAGAGCACTCTTGTACTCTAATGTCTTTTCTATGGGGTCCGAACAGTGAGCTTGCTCAGAAAAAAAGAACTGTGCTTCCTACACACAGGGGCCATATCTAGTTCAACTCTGCTTAGGAAACTGACAAGAACAGTAGATCCACTTCAGTCCAATACACTGTACTTGCTGGGAACAGACGCCAGGGCTATTTGCCCTGTGTATGACAATGGGAGCGCAATAGTGACTCTTCTTACAAGAAAACAACTCTTGCTCGTAGGACCAGAAACTGCATGGGTTTCAACTCCATTTCTGACTGGTAAATAAACACTAGCTCGCGTTACAAGAAACACACTCTCCTTTTGAGAAAAGAGCACTCTTCTACTCTACTGTGTTTCCTATGGGGTCCGAATAGTGAGCTTGCTCAGAACAAAAGAACTGTGCTTCCTACACACATGGGCCATATCTAGTACAACTCTGCTTAGGAAACTGACAAGAACAGTAGCTCCTCTTCAGTCCAATACACTGTACTTGCTGGGAACAGACGCGAGTGCTATTTGCACTGAGTATGGAAATGGGAGCGCAATAGTGACTTTCCTTACCAGAAAACAACTCTTGCTCGTAGGACTAAAAACTGCATGTGATTCAACTCCGTTTAGGACTGGGAAACAAATGCTAGCTCGCCTTAAAAGAAACACACTCTGCTTTTGAGAAAAGAGCACTCTTCTACTCTACTGTGTTTCCTATAGGGCCAGAACAGTGAGATTGCTCAGAACAAAAGAACTGTGCTTCATACAAATACTGCCATATCTAGTTCAATTCTGCTTAGGAAACTGAAAAAAACAGTAGCTCCTGTTCAGTGCAATACACTGTACATTCTGGGAACAGACGCCAGTGCTATTTGCCCTGTGTATGACAATGGGAGCGCAATAGTGACTCTTATTACCAGAAAACAACTCTTGCTCGTAGGACAAGAAACTGCATGTGATTCAACTCCATTTAGAACTGGGAAACAAACGCTAGCTCGCCTTACAAGAAACACACTCTGCTTTTGAGAAAAGAGCACTCATCTACTCTACTGTGTTTCCTATGGGGTCCGAACATTCAGCTTGCACAGAACAAAAGAACTGTGCTTCCTACACACACGGGCCATATCTAGTTCAACTCTGCTTAGGAAACTGACAAGAACAGTAGCTCCTCTTCAGTCCAATACACTGTACTTGCTGGGAACAGACGCGAGTGCTATTTGCACTGTGTATGGCAATGGGAGCGCAATAGTCACTTTCCTTACCAGAAAACAACTCTTGCTCATAGGACCAGAAACTGCATGTGATTCAGCTCCATTTAGGACTGGGAAACAAATGCTAGCTCGCCTTACAAGAAACACACTCTGCTTTTGAGAAAAGAGCACTCTTCTACTCTACTGTGTTTCCTATAGGGTCTGAACAGTGAGCTTGCTCAGAACAAAAGAACTGTGTTTCCTACACACACGGACCATATGTAGTTCAACTCTGCTTAGGAAACTGACAAGAACAGTAGCTCCTATTCAGTCTAATACACTGTACTTGCTGGGAACAGACGCGAGTGCTATTTGCACTGTGTATGGCAATAGGAGCACAATAGTGACTCTTCTTATCAGAAAACAACTCTTGCTCGTAGGACCAGCAACTGCATGAGATTCAACACAATTTAGGACTGGGAAACAAACGCTAGCTCGCCTTACAAGAAACACACTCTGCTTTTGAGAAAAGAGCACCCTTCTGCTCTACTGTGTTTCCTATAAGGCCAGAACAGTGAGCTTCCTCAGAACAGAAGAACTGTGCTTCCTACACACACGGCCATAACTAGTTCAATTCTGCTTAGGAAACGGACAACAAGAGTAGATCCTCTTCAGTCCAATACACTGTACTTGCTGGGAACAGAATCGTGTGCTATTTGCTCTGTGTATGGCAATGGGAGCGCAATAGTGACTCTTCTTACCAGAAAACAACTCTTGCTCCTAGGAACAGAAACTGCATGTGATTCAACTCCATTTAGGACTGGGAAACATGCTAGCTCTCCTTACAAGAAACACACTCTGCTTTTGAGAAAAGAGCACTCTTTTACTCTACCGGGTTTCCTATAGGGCCAGAACAGAAAGCTTGTTCAGAACAAAAGAACTGTGCTTCCTACACACACGGGCCATATCTAGTTCAACTCTGCTTAGGAAACTGACAAGAACAGTAGCTCCTCTTAAGTCCAATACACTGTACTTGCTGGGAACAGACGCGAGTGCTATTTGCACTGTGTATGGCAATGGGAGCGCAATAGTGACTTTCCTTACCAGAAAACAACTCTTGCTCATAGGACCGAAAACTGCATGTGATTCAACTCCATTTAGAACTGGGAAATAAACGCTAGCTAGCCTTACAAGAAACACAGTCTGCTTTTGAGAAAAGAGCACTCTTCTACTTTCCTGTGTTTCCTATAGGGCCAGAACAGTGAGCTTGCTCAGAACAAAAGAACTGTGCTGACTACACACACGGGCCATATCTATTTCAATTCTGCTTAGGTAACTGACAAGAACAGTAGATCCTCTTCAGTCCAATACACTGTACTTGCTGGGAACAGACGCCAGTGATATTTTCCCTGTGTATGACAATGGGAGCTCAATAGTGAATCTTCTTACCAGAAAACAACTCTTGCTCTTAGGACCCGAAACTGCATGTGATTCACCTCCATTTAGGACTTGAAACAAACGCTAGCTCGCCTTACAAGAAACACAATCTGCTTTTGAGAAAAGAGCACTCTTCTACTCTATTGTGTTTTCTATGGGGTCCGAACAGTGAGCTTGCTCAGAACGAAAGAACTGTGGTTCCCACACACACGGGCCATATCTAGTTTAATTCTGCTTAGGAAACTGACAAGAATAGTAGCTCCTCTTCAGTCCAATACACTGTACTTGCTGGGAACAGACGCGAGTGCTATTTGCACTGTGTATGGCAATGGGAGCATAATAGTGACTTTCCTTACCAGAAAACAACTCTTGCTCTTAGGAGCAGAAACTGCATGTGATTCAACTCCATTTAGGACTGGGAAACAAACGCTAGCTTGATTACAAGAAACATACTCTGCTTTTGAGAAAAGAGCACTCTTCTACTCTACTGTATTTTTTATGGGGTCCGAACAGTGTGCTTGCTCAGAACAAAACAACTGTGCTTCCTACACACATGGGCCATATCTAGTTCAACTCTGCTTAGGAAACTGACCAGAACAGTAGATACTCCTCAGTCCAATACACTGTACATGCTGGGAACAGACACCATTGCTATTTGCCCTGTGCATGACAATGGGAGCACAATAGTGACTCTTCTTACCATAAAACATCTCTTGCTTGTAGGACCAGAAACTGCATGGCATTCAACTCCATTTCTGACTGGGAAACAAACACTAGCTCGCCTTACAAGAAACACACTCTGCTTTTGAGAAAAGAGCACTCTTCTACTCTACTGTGTTTCCTAATTTTTCCGAACAGTGAGCTTGCTCAGAACAAAAGAACTGTGCTTTGTACACACACGGTCCATATTTGGTTCAACTCTGCTTAGGAAACTGACAAGAACAGTAGATCCTCTTCAGTCCAATACACGTTACTTGCTGGAAGCAGACGCTTGTGGTATTTGCACAGTGTATGGCAATGGAAGCGCAATAGTGACTTTCCTTACCAGAAAAAATCTCTTGCTTGTAGGACCAGAAACTGCATGGGATTCAACTCCATTTCTGACTGGGAAACAAACACTAGCTCGCCTTACCAGAAACACACTCTGCTTTTGAGAAAAGAGCACTCTTTTACTCTACTGTGTTTCCTATAGGGCCAAAACAGAAAGCTAGCTCAGAACAAAAGAACTGTGCTTCCTACACACACGGGCCATATCTAGTTCAACTCTGCTTAGGAAACTGACAAGAACAGTAGCTCCTCTTCAGTCCAATACACTGTACTTGCTGGGAACAGACGCGAGTGCTATTTGCACTGTGTATGGCAATGGGAGTGCAATAGTGACTCTTCTTACCAAGAACAACTGATGCTTGTAGGACCAGAAACTGCATGTGATTCAACTCCATTTAGGACTGGGAAACAAACACTAGCTCGCCTTACAAGAAACACACTCTGCTTTTGAGAAAAGAGCACTCTTCTACTCTACTGTGTTTCCTATGGTTTCCGAACAGTGAGCTTGCTCAGAACAAAAGAACTGTGCTTTCTACACACACGGGCCATATCTAGTTCAACTCAGCTTAGGAAACTGAGAAGAACAGTAGCTCCTCTTCAGTCCAATACACTGTACTTGCTGGGAACAGACGCGAGTGTTATTTGCACTGTGTTATGCCATGGGAACACAATAGTGACTTTCCTTACCAGAAAAAAACTCTTGCTCGTAGGATTAAAAACTGCATGTTTTTCAACTCCATTTAGGACTGGGAAACAAACGCTATCTTGCCTTACAAGAAACACACTCAGCTTTTGAGAAAAGAGCACTCTTCTTCTCTACATGTTTCCTCTAGCGCCAGAACAGTGAACTTGCTCAGAGCAAAAGAACTGAGCTTCCTACACACACGGCCACATCTAGTTCAATTCTGCTTAGGAAACTGACAAGAACAGTAGATCCTCTTCAGTCCAATATACTGTACATGCTGGGAACAGACGACAGTGCTATTTGCCCTGTGTATGACAATGGGAGCACAATAGTGACTCTTCTTACCAGAAAACAACTCTTGCACATAGGACCAAAAACTGCGTATGATTCAACTCCATTTAGGACTGGGAAAAAAACACTAGCTCGACTTACAAGAAACACACTCTGCTTTCAGAAAATAACACTCTTCTACTCTACTGTGTTTCAGGTGGGGTCTGAACAGTGAGCTTGCTCAGAACAAAAGAACTGTACTTCCTGCACACATGGCCATATCTAGTTCAATTCTGCTTAGGAAACTGACAAGAACAGTAGATCCTCTTCAGTGCAATACACTGTGCATGCTGGGAACAGGCACCAGTGCTATTTGCCCTGTGTATGACAATAGGAGCGCAGTAGTGACTCTGCTTACCAGAAAACAACTCTTGCTCGTAGGACCAGAAACTGCTTGTGATTCAACTCCATTTAGGACTGGGAAAAAACCCTAGCTCGCCTTACAAGAAACGCACTCTGCTTTTGAGAAAAGAGCACTCTTCTACTCTACTGTATTTCCTATAGCGCCAGAACAGTGAGCTTGCTCAGAACCAAAGAATTGTGCTTCCTACAAACACGGGCTATATCTAGTTCAACTCTGCTTAGGAAACTGACAAGAAAAGCAGCTCCGCTTCTTTCCAATACACTGTACTTGCTGGGAGCAGACGAGAGTGCTATTTGCACTGTGTATGGCAATGGGAGCGCAATAGTGACTCTTCTTACCAAGAACAACTCTTGCTTGTAGGACCAGAAACTGCATGTGATTCAACTCCATTTAGCACTGGGAAACAAACACTAGCTCGCCTTACAGGAAACACACTCTGCTTTTGAGAAAAGAGAACTCTTCTACTCTACTGTGTTTCCTGTGTTGTCCGAACAGTGAGCTTGCTCAGAACAAAAGAACTATGCTTCCTACACACACAGGCCATATCTAGTTCAACTCTGCTTAGGAAACAGACAAGAACAGTAGATCCTCTTCAGTCCAATATAATGTACATGCTGGGAGCAGACGCGAGTGCTATTTGCACTGTGTATGGCAATGGGAGCTCAATAGTGACTCTTCTTACCAGAAAACAACTCTTAGTTGTAGGAACAGAAACTGCATGGGATTCAACTCCGTTTCTGACTGGGAAACAAACACTAGCTAGCCTTTCAAGAAACACACTCCGCTTTTGAAAAAAGAGCACTCTTCTACTCTACAGTGTTTCCCATGGGGTCCGAACAGTGAGCTTGCTCAGAACAAAAGAACTGTGCTTCACACACACGGGCCATATCTAGTTCAACTCTCCTTAGGAAACTGACCAGAACAGTAGATTTTCTTCTGTCCAATACACTGTACTTGCTGGGAACAGACGCGAGTGCTATTTGCAGTGTGTATGGCAATGATAGCACAATAGTGACTCTTCTTACCAGAAAACAACTCTTGCTCATAGGACCAGAAACTGCATGTGATGCAACTCCATTTAGGACTGGGACACAAACTCTAGCTCGCCTTACAAGAAACACACTCTGCTTTTGAGAAAAGAGCACTCTTCTACTCTACTGTGTTTACTCCAGGGCCAGAACAGTGAGCTTGCTCAGAACAAAAGAACTGTGCTTCCTACACACACGGGCCATATCTAGTTCAACTCTGCTTAGGAAACTCACAAGAACAGTAGATCCTCTTCAGCCCAATACACTGTACATGCTGGGAACAGACACAAGTGCTATTTGCCCTGTGTATGATAAAGGGAGTGCAATAGTGACTCTTCTTACCAGAAAACAACTCTTGCTCACAGGACCAGAAACTGCATGTGATTCAACTCCATTTAGGGCTGGGACACAAACGCTAGCTCGCCTTACAAGAAACACACTCTGCTTTTGAGAAAAGAGCACTCTTCTACTCTACTGTGTTTACTCCAGGGCCAGAACAGTGAGCTTGCTCAGAACAAAAGAACTGTGCTTCCTACACACACGGGCCATATCTAGTTCAACTCTGCTTAGGAAACTCACAAGAACAGTAGATCCTCTTCAGGCCAATACACTGTACATGCTGGGAACAGACACAAGTGCTATTTGCCCTGTGTATGATAAAGGGAGTGCAATAGTGACTCTTCTTACCAGAAAACAACTCTTGCTCACAGGACCAGAAACTGCATGTGATTCAACTCCATTTAGGGCTGGGACACAAATGCTAGCTCGCCTTACAAGAAACACACTCTGCTTTTGAGAAAGGAGCACTCTTCTACTCTACTGTGTTTCCTATGTTGTCCGAAGAGTGAGCTTGCTCAGAACAAAAGAACTGTGCTTCCTACACACACGGGCCATATCTAGTTCAACTCCACTTAGAAAACTGACAAGAACAGTACCTCCTCTTCTCTCCAATACACTGTACTTGCTGGAAACAGACGACAGTGCTGTTTGCACTGTGTATGGCAATGCGAGGGCAATTGTGACTCGTCTTAGCAGAAAACAACTCTTGCTCGTAGGACCAGAAACTGCATGTGATTCAACTCCATTTAGGACTGGGAAACAAACGCTAGCTCGCCTTACAAGAAACAAACTCTGCTTTTGAGAAAAGAGCACTCTTCTACTCTACTATGTTTTCTATAGGTTCAGAAGAGTGAGCTTTCTCAGAACAAAAGAACTGTGCTTCACACACACGGGCCATATCTAGTTCAACTCTGCTTAGGAAAATGACAAGAACAGTAGCTTCTCTTAAGTCCAATACACTGTACTTGCTAAGAACAGACACGAGTGCTATTTGCACTGTGTATGGCAATGGGAGCGCAATAGTGACTTTCCTTACCAGAAAACAACTCTTGCACCTAGGACCAAAAACTGCGTGTGATTCAACTCCATTTAGGACTGGGAAACAAACACTAGCTCGCCTTACAAGAAACGCACTCTGCTTTTGAGAAAAGAGCACTCTTCTACTCTACTGTGTTTCCTATGGAGTCCGAACAGTGAGCTTTTCAGAACAAAAGAACTGTGCTTCCTACACACACGGCCATATCTAGTTCAACTCTGCTTAGGAAACAGACAAGAACAGTAGCTCCTCTTCAGTCCAATACACTGTACTTGCTGGAAACAGAATTGTTTGCTATTTGCTCTGTGTATGGAAATGGGAGCACAATAATGACTCTTCTTACCAGAAAACAACTCTTGCTCGTACGAACAGAAACTGTATGTGATTCAACTCCATTTAGGACTGGGAAAAAAACACTAGCTCGACTTACAAGAAACACACTCTGCTTTGAGAAAATAACACTCTTCTACTCTACTGTGTTTCAGGTGGGGTCTGAACAGTGAGCTTGCTCAGAACAAAAGAACTGTACTTCCTGCACACGTGGCCATATCTAGTTCAATTCTGCTTAGGAAACTGACAAGAACAGTAGATCCTCTTCAGTGCAATACACTGTACATGCTGGGAACAGGCACCAGTGCTATTTGCCCTGTGTATGACAATAGGAGCGCAGTAGTGACTCTGCTTACCAGAAAACAACTCTTGCACGTAGGACCAGAAACTGCATGTGATTCAACTCCATTTACGACTGGTAAAAAACCCTAGCTCGCCTTACAAGAAACGCACTCTGCTTTTGAGAAAAGAGCACTCTTCTACTCTACTGTATTTCCTATAGGGCCAGAACAGTGAGCTTGCTCAGAACCAAAGAATTGTGCTTCCTACACACACGGGCTATATCTAGTTCAACTCTGCTTAGGAAACTGACAAGAACAGCAGCTCTGCTTCTTTCCAATACACTGTACTTGCTGGGAGCAGACGAGAGTGCTATTTGCACTGTGTATGGCAATGGGAGCGCAATAGTGACTCTTCTTACCAGAAAACAACTCTTGCTTGTAGGACCAGAAACTGCATGGGATTCAACTCCGTTTCTGACTGGGAAACAAACACTAGCTAGCCTTACAAGAAACACACTCTGCTTTTGAAAAAAGAGCACTCTTCTACTCTACTGTGTTTCTCATGGGGTCCGAAAAATGAGCTTGCTCAGAACAAAAGAACTGTGCTTCACACACACGGGTCATATCTAGTTCAACTCTGCTTAGGAAACTGACAAGAACAGTAGCTTTTCTTCTGTCCAATACACTGTACTTGCTGGGAACAGACGCGAGTGCTATTTGCACTGTGTATGGCAATGATAGCACAATAGTGACTCTTCTTACCAGAAAACAACTCTTGCTCCTAGGACCAGAAACTGCATGGGATTCAACTCCATTTAGGACTGGGAAACAAACGCTAGCTCGCCTTACAAGAAACACACTCTGCTTTTGAGAAAAGAGCACTCATCTACTCTACTGTGTTTACTCCAGAGCCAGAACAGTGAGCTTGCTCAGAACAAAAGAACTGTGCTTCCTACACACACGGGACATATCTAGTTCGACTCTGCTTAGGAAACTGACAAGAACAGTAGATCCTCTTCAGGCCAATACACTGTACATGCTGGGAACATACGCAAGTGCTTTTTGCCCTGTGTATGATAAAGGGAGTGCAATAGTGACTCTTCTTACCAGAAAACAACTCTTGCTCGTAGGACCAGAAACTGCATGTGATTCAACTCCATTTAGGACTGGGACACAAACGCTAGCTCGCCTTACAAGAAACACACTCTGCATTTGAGAATAGAGCACTCTTCGACTCTACTGTGTTTCCTATGGTGTCCGAACAGTGAGCTTGATCAGAACAAAAGAACTGTGCTTCCTACACACACGGGCCATATCTAGTTCAACTCTTCTTAGGAAACTGACAAGAACAGTAGATCCTCTTCAGTCCAATACAATGTACATGCTGGGAACAGACGCCAGTGCTATTTGCCCTGTGTATGACAATGGGAGAGTAATGGTGACTCTTCTTACCAGAAAACAACTCTTGCTCGTAGGACCAGAAACTGCATGGGATTCAACTCCATTTAGGTCTGGGAAGCAAACGCTAGGTTGCCTTACAAGAAACACAGTCTGCTTTTGAGAAAAGAGCACTCTTCTACTCTACTGTGTTTCCTATGGGGTCCAAACAGTGAGCTTGCTCAGAACAAAAGAACTGTGCTTCGTATACACAGGGGCCATATCTAGTTCAACTCTGCTTAGAAAACTGACAAGAACAGTATCTCCTCTTCAGTCCAATACTCTGTACTTGCTGGGAAGAGACGCCAGTGATATTTGCACTCTGTATGACAATGGGAGCGCAATAGTGACTCTTCTTACCAGAAAACAACTCTTGCTCGTAGGACCAGCAACTGCATGAGATTCTACACCATTTAGGACTGGGAAACAAACGCTAGCTCGCCTTACAAGAAACACACTCTGCTTTTGAGAAAAGAGCACCCTTCTGCTCTACTGTGTTTCCTATAAGGCCAGAACAGTGAGCTTCCTCAGAACAGAAGAACTGTGCTTCCTACACACACGGGCCATATCTAGTTCAACTCTGCTTATGAAACTGACAAGAACAGTATCTCCTATTCTGTCCAATACACTGTACTTGCTGGGAAAAAAAGCGAGTGCTGTTTGCAATGTGTATGGCAATGGAAGCGCAACAGTGACTCTTCTTACCAGAAAACAACTCTTGCTCGTAGGATCAGAAACTGCATGTGATTCAACTGCATTTAGGACTGGGAAACAAACGCTAGCTCTCCTTACAAGAAACACCCTCTGCTTTTGAGAAAAGAGCACTCCTCTACTCTACTGTGTTTCCTATAGGGCCAGAACAGTGAGCTTGCTCAGAACCAAAGAACTGTGCTTCCTACACACACGGGCTATATCTAGTTCAACTCTGCTTAGGAAACTGACAAGAACAGCAGCTCTGCTTCTTTACAATACACTGTACTTGCTGGGAGCAGACGTGAGTGCTATTTACACTGTGTATGGCAATGGGAGCACAATAGTGACTCTTCTTACCAGAAAACAACTCTTGCTTGTAGGACCAGAAACTGCATGGGATTCAACTCCGTTTCTGACTGGGAAACAAACACTAGCTAGCCTTACAAGAAACACACTCAGCTTTTGAAAAAAGAGCACACTTCTACTCTACTGTGTTTCCCATGGGGTCCGAAAAGTGAGCTTGCTCAGAACAAAAGAACTGTGCTTCCTCCACACACGGGCCATATCTAGTTCAACTCTGCTTAGGAAACTGACAAGAACAGTAGAGTTTCTTCTGTCCAATACACTGTACTTGCTGGGAACAGAGGCGAGTGCTATTTGCACTGTGTATGGCAATGATAGCACAATAGTGACTCTTCTTACCAGAAAACAACTCTTGCTCGTAAAACCAGAAACTGCATGTCATTCAAGTCTATTTAGGACTGAGAAACAAACGCTAGGTCGCCTTACAAGAAACACGTTCTGCTTTTGAGAAAAGAGCACTCTTCTACTCTACATGTTTCCTATATCTCCAGAATAGTGTACTTGATCAGAACAAAAGAACTGGGCTTCGTACACACACGGCCATAACTAGTTCAATTCTGCTTAGGAAACGGACAAGAAGAGTAGATCCTCTTCAGTCCAATACACTGTACTTGCTGGGAACAGAATCGTGTGCTATTTGCTCTGTGTATGGCAATGGGAGCGCAATAGTGACTCTTCTTACCAGAAAACAACTCTTGCTCCTAGGAACAGAAACTGCATGTGATTCAACTCCATTTAGGACTGGGAAACATGCTAGCTCTCCTTACAAGAAACACACTCTGCTTTTGAGAAAAGAGCACTCTTTTACTCTACCGGGTTTCCTATAGGGCCAGAACAGAAAGCTTGTTCAGAACAAAAGAACTGTGCTTCCTACACACACGGGCCATATCTAGTTCAACTCTGCTTAGGAAACTGACAAGAACAGTAGCTCCTCTTCAGTCCAATACACTGTACTTGCTGGGAACAGACGCGAGTGCTATTTGCACTTTGTATGGCAATGGGAGCGCAATAGTGACTTTCCTTACCAGAAAACAACTCTTGCTCATAGGACCGAAAACTGCATGTGATTCAACTCCATTTAGAACTGGGAAATAAACGCTAGGTCGCCTTACAAGAAACACAGTCTGCTTTTGAGAAAAGAGCATTCTTCTACTTTCCTGTGTTTCCTATAGGGCCAGAACAGTGAGCTTGCTCAGAACAAAAGAACTGTGCTGACTACACACACGGGCCATATCTATTTCAATTCTGCTTAGGTAACTGACAAGAACAGTAGATCCTCTTCAGTCCAATACACTGTACTAGCTGGGAACAGACGCCAGTGATATTTTCCCTGTGTATGACAATGGGAGCGCAATAGTGAATCTTCTTACCAGAAAACAACTCTTGTTCTTAGGACCCGAAACTGCATGTGATTCACCTCCATTTAGGACTTGAAACAAACGCTAGCTCTCCTTACAAGAAACACAATCTGCTTTTGAGAAAAGAGCACTCTTCTACTCTATTGTGTTTTCTATGGGGTCCGAACAGTGAGCTTGCTCAGAACGAAAGAACTGTGGTTCCCACACACACGGGCCATATCTAGTTTAACTCTGCTTAGGAAACTGACAAGAATAGTAGCTCCTCTTCAGTCCAATACACTGTACTTGCTGGGAACAAACGCGAGTGCTATTTGCACTGTGTATGGCAATGGGAGCATAATAGTGACTTTCCTTACCAGAAAACAACTCTTGCTCTTAGGAGCAGAAACTGCATGTGATTCAACTCCATTTAGGACTGGGAAACAAACACTAGCTTGCCTTACAAGAAACATACTCTGCTTTTGAGAAAAGAGCACTCTTCTACTCTACTGTATTTTTTATGATGTCCGAACAGTGTGCTTGCTCAGAACAAAACAACTGTGCTTCCTACACACATGGGCCATATCTAGTTCAACTCTGCTTAGGAAACTGACCAGAACAGTAGATACTCCTCAGTCCAATACACTGTACATGCTGGGAACAGACACCATTGCTATTTGCCCTGTGCATGACAATGGGAGCACAATAGTGACTCTTCTTACCATAAAACATCTCTTGCTTGTAGGACCAGAAACTGCATGGCATTCAACTCCATTTCTGACTGGGAAACAAACACTAGCTCGCCTTACAAGAAACACACTCTGCTTTTGAGAAAAGAGCACTCTTCCACTCTACTGTTTTTCCTAATTTTTCCGAACAGTGAGCTTGCTCAGAACAAAAGAACTGTGCTTTGTACACACACGGTCCATATTTGGTTCATCTCTGCTTAGGAAACTGACAAGAACAGTAGATCCTCTTCAGTCCAATACACGTTACTTGCTGGAAGCAGACACTTGTGGTATTTGCACAGTGTATGGCAATGGAAGCGCAATAGTGACTTTCCTTACCAGAAAAAATCTCTTGCTTGTAGGACCAGAAACTTCATGGGATTCAACTGCATTTCTGACTGGGAAACAAACACTAGCTCGCCTTACCAGAAACACACTCTGCTTTTGAGAAAAGAGCACTCTTTTACTCTACTGTGTTTCCTATAGGGCCAAAACAGAAAGCTTGCTCAGAACAAAAGAACTGTGCTTCCTACACACACGGGCCATATCTAGTTCAACTCTGCTTAGGAAACTGACAAGAACAGTAGCTCCTCTTCAGTCCAATACACTGTACTTGCTGGGAACAGACGCGAGAGCTATTTGCACTGTGTATGGCAATGGGAGTGCAATAGTGACTCTTCTTACCAAGAACAACTGATGCTTGTAGGACCAGAAACTGCATGTGATTCAACTCCATTTAGGATTGGGAAACAAACACTAGCTCGCCTTACAAGAAACACACTCTGCTTTTGAGAAAAGAGCACTCTTCTACTCTACTGTGTTTCCTATGGTTTCCGAACAGTGAGCTTGCTCAGAACAAAAGAACTGTGCTTCCTACACACACGGGCCATATCTAGTTCATCTCTGCTTAGGAAACTGACAAGAACAGTAGCTCCTCTTCAGTCCAATACACTGTACTTGCTGGGAAAAGACACGAGTGTTATTTGCACTGTATAATGCCATGGGAACACAATAGTGACTTTCCTTACCAGAAAACAACTCTTGCTCGTAGGATTCAAAACTGCATGTTTTTCAACTCCATTTAGGACTGGAAAACAAACGCTAGCTTGCCTTACAAGAAACACACTCTGCTTTTGAGAAAAGAGCACTCTTCTTCTCTACATGTTTCCTCTAGCGCCAGAACAGTGAACTTGCTCAGAGCAAAAGAACTGAGCTTCGTACACACACGGCCACATCTAGTTCAATTCTGCTTAGGAAACTGACAAGAACAGTAGATCCTCTTCAGTCCAATATACTGTACATGCTGGGAACAGACGACAGTGCTATTTGCCCTGTGTATGACAATGGGAGCACAATAGTGACTCTTCTTACCAGAAAACAACTCTTGCACATAGGACCAAAAACTGCATGTGATTCAACTCCATTTAGGACTGGGAAAAAAACACTAGCTCGACTTACAAGAAACACACTCTGCTTTGAGAAAATAACACTCTTCTACTCTACTGTGTTTCAGGTGGGGTCTGAACAGTGAGCTTGCTCAGAACAAAAGAACTGTACTTCCTGCACACATGGCCATGTCTAGTTCAATTCTGCTTAGGAAACTGACAAGAACAGTAGATCCTCTTCAGTGCAATACACTGTACATGCTGGGAACAGGCACCAGTGCTATTTGCCCTGTGTATGACAATAGGAGCGCAGTAGTGACTCTGCTTACCAGAAAACAACTCTTGCTCGTAGGACCAGAAACTGCATGTGATTCAACTCCATTTAGGACTGGGAAAAAACCCTAGCTCGCCTTACAAGAAACGCACTCTGCTTTTGAGAAAAGAGTACTCTTCTACTCTACTGTATTTCCTATAGGGCCAGAACAGTGAGCTTGCTCAGAACCAAAGAATTGTGCTTCCTACACACACGGGCTATATCTAGTTCAACTCTGCTTAGGAAACTGACAAGAAAAGCAGCTCTGCTTCATTCCAATACACTGTATTTGCTGGGAGCAGACGAGAGTGCTATTTGCACTGTGTATGGCAATGGGAGCGCAATAGTGACTCTTCTTAAAAAGAACAACTCTTGCTTGTAGGACCAGAAACTGCATGTGATTCAACTCCATTTAGGACTGGAAAACAAACACTAGCTAGCCTTACAAGAAAAACACTCTGCTTTTGAGAAAAGAGAACTCTTCTACTCTACTGTGTTTCCTATGGTTTCCGAACAGTGAGCTTGCTCAGAACAAAAGAACTGTGCTTCACACACACGGGTCATATCTAGTTCAACTCTGCTTAGGAAACTGACAAGAACAGTATCTCCTATTCTGTCCAATACACTGTACTTGCTGGGAACAGACGCGAGTGCTATTTGCACTGTGTATGGCAATGATAGCACAATAGTGACTCTTCTTACCAGAAAACAACTCTTGCTCGTAGGACCAGAAACATCATGGGATTCAACTCCATTTAGGAATGGGAAACAAACGCTAGCTTCCCTTACAGGAAACACACTCTGCTTTTGAGAAAAGAGCACTCATCTACTCTACTGTGTTTACTCCAGAGCCAGAACAGTGAGCTTTTTCAGAACAAAAGAAATGTGCTTCCTACACACACGGGCCATATCTGGTTCGACTCTGCTTAGGAAACTGACAAGAACAGTAGATCCTCTTCAGGCCAATACACTGTACATGCTGGGAACAGACGCAAGTGCTATTTGCCCTGTGTATGATAAAGGGAGTGCAATAGTGACTCTTCTTACCAGAAAACAACTCTTGCTCGTAGGACCAGAAACTGCATGTGATTCAACTCCA